>NC_142008.1:58937377-59172467 GCF_049901715.1 Pseudonaja textilis | reverse complement strand
CATTTAGAAATTAGAAATTTATTTATTTATTTATTATGCATCCCCTGTTTTATACTCTGAACATATTGCATTATAAATTAAATTCTTATTAGATGCTTAACAAAAACAGGCCAGTAAAATGCGGATTCTAAGGTTTGCAAATTGGCATCAAATAAACAAGTTTTATTCTAACAATTCATATTATTGTATCAAGAGTTTTAAAAAGGGCTAATTATTCAAGCAAGGTCAGAAAATTACTGCTAACATTACTATGATTTCTGATGCCTCTTTGTTCTTAGAACTTGACACATATAGTCATAATTTTTAGAGACTTGAAGCAATGTATCCTACCCTCCCTCAGCTACTTCTTAAATTATTATATACACTACATTATATCTAAGAGTCTTCTCTCTTTCTCTGTCTCTTTCTCTTTCCCTCTAGTTAGAGATAAAATATAGCAAATATCAGATATGTACTAGATGAGGTGTTAACATACAAACATCATTATTGTATGTGTGTGTGTGTGTGTGTATATATATATGTGTGTGTGTGTATGTGTGTATGTATGTGTGTATGTATGTGTATATGTGTATGTATATATATATATATATATATATATATATGTAGATCTTTGGTTGTTCGGGTTTTCTCCCGCGTAAGATCTAAACAGCGTTTGATGAAGTCTCATTCATCATCTTCAGGCTTCTGTCTCCAGCTCTGTGCTTCTCAGAGTAATGGAGATTGCAGCTGCTTCCTCCTTTAACTGCCAGTGGGGTGGAACTTGATTGGGTGGGGGCTTGGCTGTGTTCTGATTGGGTGGGGTGTGTTCTCATTGGTAGGGGGTTTGGCTGTGTCAATCAGAACACAGCCAAGCCCCCACCCAATCAAGTTCCACCCCACTGGCAGTTAAAAGGAGGAAGCAGCTGCAATCTCCATTACTCTGAGAAGCACAGAGCTGGAGACGAAGCCTGAAGATGATGAATGAGACTTCATCAAACGCTAGCCTAGATCTTCTGTGAGAAACCAACAACCAAAGATCTACATATAAATACCCGAGAACCTCAGAAAACAAATATATATATATATATATATATATATATATATATATATATATATATATATATAGTATTCAGCTTTGTTCGGGTATTTTCCCATGTCATTGTGGTTGTGCTTTTAAAGTTGTAGCAACATTTTTGGCAGAATCTCATCTGCCATCATCAGGCTTCTGTATTGTGTACAGAAGTTTGATGATGGCAGATGAATCTGCCAACATTGCTACAACTTTAAAAGTACAACCACAATGACGTGAAAATACTCCAACAAAGCTGAATACCATACATGTACCACCGAAAACTTAAGAAACACACACACACACACACACACACACACACACAGTGGATCTTTGGTTATTCGGGTTTTCTCCCATGTAAAATTGGAAGTATCTAGGCGACGTTTCGATGAAGTCTCATTCATCATCTTCAGGCTTGTGCTCTTCGGCTTTGTGCTTCAGCTGTTTCTTCCTTTTAATTGCTAGTGGGGGTGTGACTTGATTTGGTGGGGGCTTGGCTGTGTTCTGATTGGCTGGGGGTGTGCTCTGTTCAGGTGGGGGCTTGGTTGTGCTCAGGTTAGTCTTAGTTACTGGGGGATTTGAGCTGGTGAGCTGTGATCTTGTTGTTTGGCTTCGCGTTCGTGGTCATGCCACATCTTCATGGTGGGCGTCAGTTCGTTTCATGTATGGGTTGGAGGGGTTTGAAGCGGGTAGTGATGCAGCTGCGGTATGGCTTCTGGTCCGTGGTCGTGTCTCATCTTCTGTGTGGGTGTGAGTCTGCTTTGTACGTGGAAGTGTGGTGGTAGCATCTTGTGTGGCCCTTGTGATTGTGGGTCTGGTGTCATTCTTCATGGTAGGTACTCGTTTGTTAATGAGGGCAGGTTTCCAAATGGCTGGTAGGCGGGAGGTATCATCTCATTTATTCATGCCGTGTAGGTGTTTTTCTATCTCTATGGCTTCTCTGATTATTCTGTTGTTGAAGTGTTCGGTTTTGGCGATAGTTCTGGTATTTTTAAAGTCAATCTCATGTCCTGTGGCTTTGAGGTGTTGGACCAGGGAAGAGGTCGGTTCTTCTTTTATGATTGAGTTCTTGTGTTCTTCAATGCGTGCACTTATTCTTCTGTTAGTTTGTCCGATGTATGTGGTGGGGCAGGCGGTGCAAGGGATTTCATATACTCCTTGGTTATCTAACTCGATTTTGTCTTTAGGGTTTCTTAGGATGGTGGATATTTTTCTGTTTGTGCAGAATGATGTTTTAATGTTGTGTTTTTGGAGGATCTTGCTGATTTTGTCTGTAGTGCCTTTAATATACGGGAGGAGGGCTTTGCCGTTCTCTTGTTCTCTGTCTTGGAATTTGGTTGGGGTTTCTTTTTGGATTAGGTGGGTAATCTTCTTTCTTTGGAATCCATTGGCTGTTAGTTCGTTGGCACAGCAGTAGGCTAGCCCCAAATTTAAAACTGAAACAACTGTAAAAGTCTGACTCACAGACAAACACAATACAGAAGCCTGATGATGGCAGATGAGATTCTGCTGAAACGTTGCTACAACTTTAAAAGCACAACTATAATGACATGGGAAAATACCCAAACAAAGCTGAATACCATACATATATATAAGTTTTCTTAAGTTTTTGTGGGTATTTATATGTATGGTATTCAGCTTTGTTTGGGTGTTTTCCCACATCATTATAGTTGTGCTTTTAAAGTTCTAGTGACGTTTCGGCAAAATCTCATTTGGCATCATCAGGCTTTTGTATTGGGTTCATCTGTGTGTCAGGTTTTCACAGCGTTTTAAATTTGGTGCTAGCCTCATGCTATGTTAGAATGTTTTTTTCTTCATCCTGATTGGTTGGGAGTCTTGGTCTGTGTGTATTGGTCTTGGATTTTGCTGTGTTCTGCTTGATTGGTGTTTCTAATATCTTCTGTCTGTTTTGTAGTGTTTTTTTGTCTTGATTGGCTGACAACATTGTGTTTCATGTATTGGGGGAATGAATAGACTCCACCAGACTGTCAATTATCTGGAAGCCTACACTCACAAAGAAAAAAATCTCCACAACACAAGCCAAGCAAACACCTGGGCACAAACAGACCCCCGATACCTCCAGCCCAAAGACACCCCAACCAGCCACCCAGATGAAACCTAGCTTCCTAATAAATGATAGCTGGCCATTCACCCGAAGCTAAGCTGCACTAAAAGCCCCTAATACATGAAACACAATGTTGCCAGCTAATCAAGACAAAAAAATGTCCTAGTGTCTTGTAATTTTTTTCCTGTTGATTGCTTCCATTAACTCCCTCATTGTAATTCTTTCATTTAACATTATTTTCACTTCGTCTGGTACTTTTGGTAGGTTAACTTTGTCCATATATTATTTAATTCTGTCTTCTTGTATGTTTTCTAAAATTTACTATATAATTTTTCATAAAATTCTTTTGTTATTATTTTCTTGTCTTCATTTTTATGTCGGATTGTACCCGTCTCTTTTGTATCAATTTCTTTTCTTTCTCTTCTTTGAGCCTAAATGCCAGCCATCTCTCTGACTTTTTGCATTTTCAAAGAAATTTTGTTTAGTTGCCTTAATTTTTTGTGCCAGTTCCTCTTTCTCTAAGATATTTAATTCATATTTTACTAGTTCCATTTGATTTTTACCATTTCTTTTTTGTGGAACTTTCTGTAGTTCCAATTCTAATCCTTTATATTCTTCTTCTAATTACTTTCTTCTCTCCTTCTTTCCCCTATTTTTCCTTCCTATATAGGAGATCACTAACCCTCTGAAATATGCCTTGGCAGTATCCCATACATTTTGCATTTTCCCTCCACAAGAGGGAGCCCTGTGAAGCCGTTACCATGGCAGAAGCCATTTTAAGGGATACGCACACACACACACACACCAAAGGGTGTTAGGGATGTCTTATTCTTCACAGTATTTGTTTCCAGAGTGTAAGTCATCTGTGTACCAAGTTTGATTGAAATTGCTCGAGGCACAGTGTTACGCTGGAACATACATACACATAGCCTGTAAGGCTCAGACTCTCTCCCCCTCAAACGATAAGAATGAACTTCTGAAAACTGGATATTTCAAAAGGAATTTTTTATTGAAAAGGAAGTTATCCAGGTGATAGTCAAAGCAGGATCTAATATGCCTCCAGGCATGCAGTATAGATAAAGGGAGTTAGAACCCCTCCCCTTAGTCTGATGTGGATTTCATCAATACAAAGAAGTAACATGTTAATCCCTGCCCCTTTTTTTCTGGGAACATAATTAATAAGCATTTCCCAGGAAGTTTCTTTCAGAGCTGAAATTTTTATAGCCCCTTCTCCTCTTGCTATCTCTCCAAGAAGTAACAAGTTCCCAGACATCTGTGCTCCAGTCCCCAGTTGTATATCATGTGCAAGTTATACAGGTTCAGTATAAGAATTAAGATATTCAGGTTACATCAAAAAGGATTACTTGTACCAACCTCCCCCCCACCCTGCTTCTCCTACTATTGAAGAATGGCAGATAGCAATTCAAAAGTGTTCAAAAGTGTTCCAAAAGTATTCTGTTCAAAATGGTTCCAGTTTATTATCCGCTAGAGCCAGAGAGCTGTTAATTTTGCACAGTCGTGGTTCTTCCATTCTCTGTTCCAGCCTCCCAGATTAAACAAGTTACAGATGTCAAAAGGGTCTTCATGTTCCATTCACTATAATTCACATCTCAAGGCCATGTCTATTCACAAGCCCTTTCACTTTAAACACTTTCTGTGCCAGCAAGAACCAGTAGATGGCGCACTTGTTCTGTTCTGTTTCCTTTGTTTTAATTGATCCTCCTTATCTTTTAAATTTAGAAACTTTTTCTTTTCACAGCCAAAAGTTCCAAAATTTTTGTAGCGAGAACAACAGAGACTCAACCTCACTAGTATCTTAGCCTCCTCTCTCTTCCATTCTTCTTGTGGCAAAAATGGTAAATTCTTTCTAACTTTCCCCCTTCTTAATTGCTGAATGCCTTCTCGCTGCCAGTTCTGGAGGTGGAAGGTTAAGTCCCTCCCCCTATTCTTTACTCTCTCTTGATTTCACTTTGATTTAATCCAATTTAAGGGAGAACTAATTCTTTTCTTTTCTTTTGAAGTATAGGTCAACTAAATCTCAGCACACTGCTCCACAATCTTCTCCTTTTAACTTCCTGGTCTGGCTGCCGCCACTTCTGACAGCTCGTAATGACTGTTTGCATGCCAGTCTGAGAAGTTTTCCTCTGCTCCTACAGGGATTTGCAAGCTCTCTGTGCTGCTCTACAGGGTTGGCTAGGGTCTCCAGAGACGCCCAGGCAGGGGAATTTTGATCATTTCCATGGAGCTTGTGGAATCCTGTCTCTCAGCTGCTGCAGTGCTAGTCACACCTCTCTCTTTGGATAAAATTTTTGGGCTAAAAAATAGGCAGCAGGGCTTATTTTGGGGAGATGTCTTGGTTTTTTTTTCTATGTAGAGCAGGCAGCAAGCATGCAGGAGTATGACAGGATGTTTGATACATACAATGGGGTGCATGGGGTAAAGATGCAGAGCTTTGAAGTGAGGCAGCAGTTGAGCCAATCTTAGAGCATGGGGTTGGACTAACCATAACAGAGTTCAGTCAGGGGGGCATATGTGCCTTTCCAGTGTCAGGCCGGCCACTGCAACCCCATGGCAGTTGTGCTGGGTGGGGGAGGGAAGAGCACTGAGGCATGGGTGGCCTGGCTGACACTCCTCCAGACAGAGTGGAATCCCGTCACAGCCACACAACTCCCTTCTAATACAAAAACACTGTTATTATACCCCCTCAGTTTGAAATACAATTTTTGACGTATAGTGTTAATGTGATATGCTATATAATTATGTTGCATAAAGGAAATATGTGCAGTACTGTTTTTTTTCAGTAAATTGTAAATTCAGTAAATTGTAAATTCAGTAAAATGTGGAGTGATACGAGGATATAAGTAGTTTTTAAAATACTAATTATAAAATTTATTTTAATTGCTGAAGTCATAAATTTAGTATCACTTATAATCCTATATAATAGTTTTCCACACTTCAGTACAAAAGTGGAAGCATTTTCATGTTTTTATTTAAGCACTTTTTTGGAAAAGGATGGGAATATAGTCTGTAGACTCATTCTGATATCCAAACAATTCACAAGTGGGTGGATCAAAAAGACAAAAAATAAAAGTTCAAAAAGGCTAGAAAAAGGTTTTGGTTAATAATTTCACTTCTTACTAGAGCAATGAACTCTATGTCCACTTAACAATTTTGCACTGAAAAACAAGAATTGCATTTGTACTTCAGTATAATTTTTATTTTCAGCATAATTTATTCTCAATTGTTTACATATTTTTATTAAAGGTTTTAAATGGAATAAGAATTATTGCAAAGTAAATTAGAATAAAAAACAAAAAACAGAGAGCAATAAAAGAAAAAGCTAAATGTGCATAAGAAAAGAAAATAGAAAAAAAGAGACACATACCAAGAGATGCAGAGGTATACAGGAGTAGCTTCTGTTGAGGTAATTCCCCTTTAGGAGAATGAGTGCACACAGGGAGACGTAGTGAGAATGGTGAAGAATAACACACAACCAGCACACAGATACACTGTATAGTAAAAATGTAGGTTTTTACTTCCAATAAACATTTAAGCAAAGTTCAACAAACAGTCCAAGTCATTCACAGTTAAAGCAGTCAGTTTGCAGTCCAGGGATAATCCAATAACAAAGTCCAGTATCAAGAACAGTTCAGTAACAGACTTACATCAAACCCAAAAATAACAATGATCAGCAACAGTCAATAGGGAAATGCAGGAAAGGCAACACTCTCAGCAACAAGAGAACAGAACAACCCAGGTTTCTGGCTCCATCTTATGGCCGTTTTGAGGAACCACACCCAATTACAATTTTAGCATTCTCTTGAAGAGGGAGTATTAAAATGTCTATCCTGGTTTATATATTTTCCAACCCAACTGTTAGGTGACTTACATTCCTAACAGCTTCCAATATTTGTCACATCAGTTATAAGTGCAATTATATTTTAATACCTTTCTAAAATTATATGACTCTCTTCATTATATATTCTACCGTATTTAATCATTAACATCACAAATGAGAAGTTCATGTTTTTCAAATTCTATGGATAAGACCAATCCGTATAAGATCTTGTCCTTTCTCTAATCAAAGAAGTCAGTTTGCCCATCTCAACAAGTTCTGTTAGTTTCACCAACCATTCTTCCATAGTGGGTAGTGCTGAATTGTTCCATCTTTGTGCATATAGTAATCTTGCACAATAATTGTTGTAGAGCGGTGGCAGATACTGAGACGGACACAGGCTTGACTTTTTAAAAGACTTCATTCGCTCGAATAAAGGGTTGCCGCGGCTGCTGGAGCTAACTGGCAGTCAGCTGGTGGCAACAGCTGATGCCGTTTGACAGCTCCTTTTATAGCCGGCTGTCAAACAGCATCAGCCAATGGGAGCGGTCGGCGCTCCCGCTCGGGCGATGGACCGGAGTGAGGACCGCCGTCAGTCTCTGAACACAGCTGAAATAATACTGAAATAATATATATATATTAATAATAATATAATAAAATAATGTAATAAATACTGAAATAATCTTCAGTGGGTTTTTTTTAACTCTTTATCCATTAATCCTGAAAGGAAATGTTCTGACTTCAACTGAACATTAATCTTTAAAATATTTTGTATCAATGTATATGTTTTTTAAAGCTTTTACAAAAGCTTTTTTAAAGCTTTTACACCAACTTGCTTAAACGGCTTTCATGTTGTTCACATTCTAGATACTTCTCTGGCATGATGTTTAGTTTCAAAGATATATTATTTTTAAAAAACTCTCTTAAAATCTGAACATAAAGTTCACTTTTTACTCTTTTATTTACCCATTGGTGTATCTGCCAAAATTCTTAGCCTAGTCTATTATATATTCTTTAATCTATTCTTCCTCTGTTTCAAATTTCAATTAAATTTTATACATTTTACTTCTTTATTATACCCAATGGATTTGTTAATACTTTTTAAAAATTATATGCTAGCTGATTATTAGGCCATTCCACTAGAAGTTACCGTATTTTTTGGAGTATAAGACACACTTTTTCCACCCCCAAAAGTGGGTGGAAATGTTTGTGTGTCTTATACAGTGGATGTTGCCGAAGTACCACCCCCATTATTTGGCCTCTACCTCCCAGCAATTTGCCTCCTTGCAGCAAACAGCCCGTATCAGCTTCACCACAGCCTGATTGGCACAAGCAGCTGATTGTCGGTTGGATCTCCCTCCTAATGATCAGCTGTTTCAGGCTGCAGGGATGGCCATAGCCTATTGCCACCCCTGCATGCCACATTTTTGGCCTTCGCATCCCATTTTTGGCCTCAGCGCACCCCGTTCTTGGCCTCAGCATACCCCATTTTCCACCTGTTCTGATCTCCACCGCCTGGAATGGGGCAAAAATGGGGCACATGGAGGCCAAAAATGGGACATGCAAAGGCTGAAAATAGGATGTGGAGGTTGAAAATGGGGTGGTGGAGGTGGCAATAGGCTATGGCAATCCCTGCAGCCTGAAACAGCTGATCATTGCGAGGCTGATCCAATCAACAATCAGCTGCTTGTACTAATCAGGCTGTGCTGAAGCTGAAACAGGCTGTTTGCTGTTTGCTGCAAGAAGGCAAATTGCTGGAGGCAGAGGCAGATTTTTTTTCTTGTTTTCCTCCCGAAAAGCTAGGTGTCTGTTACACTTTGGAGCCTCTTATACTCTGGAAAATATGGTAATTGTAGATTACATGAAGATTTCCCTCTATTTTATTCATGAACAACTGTGTAAGGTAAGACAAGTTAAGAGTGCCTAGTCATTTATGAGTTTCCATTGCTGCGTGGACTTGAACCCAGGTCACATTAATTCACAAGTTTCAAAACAGTTAAATTGGGAGAACTTAATATATAGTTATTATCTTTACACTGTGATCTTAAGTATATATACTCAAGTATTACTTATTTTACAGTGCTTTGAAACATACAATAGAACAGAGAAAGCATTTTTAAAATAAAACACTAATACCACTATGTCTTTTCCAAGGCTTGTTTAGCTGCTCTAAAAGTACAGGTTGGTCTTGAGGTACAATATTTATTTCACTAGCAAAGCATCCAAGCAGAGAATCCCTGTCTTGAAATCTGAGCTAGCTCTCAGAGGGTGGGGAGAATGGATTGTTGGCAGATGCTGCTTGTTGAATTCTCCCATGTGGTCTACCAAGAGAGGCCTGTTTCCTTCCCTTTTCCCACCTCCTGAGCCCTGCAGATCATTGCAAGGTAAGTGAGTGATTGTGAGGGATGGAGGAGGCCCAAGTGACTATAGGCCACCAAAGTGGAGCATGGGATAACTCGGGGGAGTGGAAGCTTGGAAAGGCCCATGGCAGATGGGTTTATACCCTCACTAAGCCCTCCAGGGTCATCCTGAGGTACCTCAAGTACACTTAGAGCCATGCATTCATTTAATGAATTTAATGAATTCATTGTGGATAACAGGAATGGGAGGGTTATTAATGATGTGGTTCATTTAACATCCCAATTTTCTACAGTAATGGGCATTACTTGAATATTATTTGCACTATACAATAGATCTTATACTAACTCCCTGATCCATTAGGGCTATCAGGTTCTCCCTCTCTTGCAGAGAAAGAAGGTTGTAGAGAAAGAAAAATAAGTAAAGATTTATTGTCAAATCAGTAAGGCATTTGATGAAGTAAAGTACAATCTACTACTAGGTAAGATAAAAATATGTACATTAGAGATGGTTCAAAGATGGAGGAAGCATAGTCACATTGTGGGTAGAAAAGTTACTACTAATCTAAAATAAAATGGTAGGAGGAGAGGTGAAGAGGGAAAGATAAGTCATAGAAAAAGAAAAAGAAAGGAAAAGGAGAGGAAGATTGGAGAAATTAAGAGAGAGAGAACCCCAGCTGCACCCAAGAGGCCTGAGAGAAGCCCAGCTGCACCCTAGAGGCCTACCCAAGAGACCAGAGGTCCATCAAAGTGAGGTGAGTGAAAAGACAAACCAATTGCAGGCAGCAAAGCCAACCAGTGGAGAATAAAGAGGCGAGCTGATGAGCAAATGGAGCCAGCTGTGGAGCAGGGAGGAAAATCAGCTATGGGGCAGAGAGGCCACAGACTGAGGGCAATGCAATGATTGGCAGAGAACAAAGAGGCAAGTTGGTGAGAGAGCAGAGTAGTGAGGAATACAGGAGAGGAGTGGTGAATTTGCTGTGGACCATCAAGCAGATGAGAGAACAGAGCAGGGAGGAAGGGAAAAGAGATGAGCTTGCTGGGGACCATCCACGCAGTCCTGTTTGCTGCAGCATCCTGTCACAGACAAGCAAACAGGACTTACCTGGCTCCAGAGCAGCAGAGCAGCAGGGAGGAGACAGAGCCAACATCAGTACAGGGCAACGCAATGAACCAGAGCCTGACAGCAGCGCAGAGAGCAATGGGGAAAAAGACAGTGGGACTGAGTGGAGGGCTTAGTGGAGCAGACCAGACAGCAGAGCTGAGTTGACCGGAAAGCTGCATGGCCAAAAGAGCTACTGGAGCAGGGACAAGGCTGAAAAGACCTAAACACTAAAGGACAGAAAGAGCTGGCAGAGAAAACAACAGGCCGGAGCAGTGAACAATAGAAATGAAGGCAGCAAATGAAGCCTGAGGTTCCTATAGGCATGGAGGAAAGATCCCAGAAGAAAACAAAAATAAATACAGGACATAAAATAAAAGATAAATAAATAGGAAAATAATAAGGATAAAAGTGAAAAATTAGAAATCAAAGAAGAATATGATTAATAAAGTTCAATCAAATAAATAAAGCAAATCTTAATAAGATAGGGGGAACTGGAGCTCAAAAACTTTTTAAAAATATATGGAAGAAATAAAACTAACATAATAGTAAACAAGTAAAATAAATAACAAGCACAAAAAGGATAGGAAAAAAAAGATACAAAACTTTTTACCCTTAAAAGAACCAGCAAAAAGAAACAAACTCATGAAACAGGTGACTGATATTGTGGTATGCAATATATGTTCCATGTATGTGCTTATGACCATATAACACCCACATTATACATGTGTTAAATGTAAGCTATGTGAACTACTAGAGGAAAAAGTAAGGGATCTAAAGGCAGCTCTAGCCATATTCCAAATTACACAAGAAAGCTATGTCCAAATTGAACCAAATAATGAACAAATAACTCACAGAGGATTTGACCCAGCGGATAATACACTAATAACTAGAGCATACAAAACATTTGCTAGTACTCAAATACAGCTCATCAGTCTGGAACCCACATTACGTATCTGATATTAACACAGTTGAGAAAGTCCAGAAATATTTCACAAGAAGAGTTCTCCACTCCCCTACTCGTTGCAAGAAGAGTTCTCCACTCCCCTACCTTATTATCTTATGCCACCAGACTCGAAAGTCTAGACCTAGAAAACCTAAAACTAGGCTGCCTTCAGACCGATCTAAGTATAGTATATAAAATCATACATTGCAATGAATACTTCAGCTTCAACCATAACAACACAAGAGTAAACAATAGATACAAACTCAAGGTTAATCGCAACAAACTTGATTGCAGGAAATACGACTTCAGTGACAGAGTGGTCAATGTCTGGAATACTCTACCTGACTCTGTGGTTTCTTCCCCAAACCCCAGAAACTTTAACCTTAGACTGTCTACTATTGACTTCACCCTTTTCCTAAGAGGTCTGTAGGGGGCGTGCTTAAGCGCACCAACGTGCCTACCGTCCCTGTCCTATTGTTTCTTTTATTTTTCTTTTATGTTTTTCTTATATATATCCATGTATTCATAACTATGTTTTTACTTATACCTATTATTTTGTAAGCAATTGACAAAATAGAATAAATAAATAAAAATAAATAAAATAAACCCCTGGAGAAAGACTAATGGAGGTATAGAAAGAAACACAATAATCAAAGAAAGAAGCAGTATACATCTAACAAACCCTGCTTCCCAATCTAACACAACCAAAAGCAGCCCCATTAAAACTGAGCAACTAATGTCTCCCCCTGGTTGAAAATATTCGGATTCACAATCTCCCCTTTCTTCAAAGAAAACATGCAAACACTGAGAAAAAAGACATCATCAAATATCCCTTAAAAAGTCACATCAACAAACTCACCTGGGATAAGCAGAAAAACACCCTAGACTGCACCCCCCAAAAAGGAAGGCAAGTGTTGGTGATAGGAATTTCTATTCCCAAAGGAACAGTAGCAGTCATCTGCAGACAAGACATACAAACTAGGGAGGTGTGTTGTCTCCCTGGAGCAAAAATCAAAGATTTTTCCAGAAAAAAGGTAGATAGGTTAAAGAAGGGGGGGGGGGGAAGGAGAGAAAGACAGAGAGAAAGAGAGAGAGAAAAGAGACAAGAAAGGAAAGAAAGAGAAAAGGGAAAGAAAAATGGAGAGAGAAAGGAAGAAAAGGGATAGACAAAGAAAGAGAGGGGATGGAAGGAAGGGACAGAAAGAAAGAAAAAAGAAAAAAGAAAGGGACGGAGGAGAAAGTGAATGAACTATCTAGTCCAACTACCTGCTCCAGTAGAATTAGAAGGGAGTGCGTGTGTGTGTGTATTTGCATGGCTATCAAAACTCCAAAAACAGGTCAAGTAGCTCTAGGGAAGTCAGTTATAAATTAGAACACTTGTTAAGCAACAGGCCATTAAGCGAGGACCACTTTTATTTGGTTTGCAGTCACATGGCCATCAAACCACACCTACCCGGTTACGTGAACACCAAGCCATGCCCAGCCAGCAAGCCATACCCACCCAGCCACTTGACCACCAAGCCATGCCCACAGAACCAGTTGTTAAGAAATTTGAATCCCACCCCTGGGTGGGAGGCACTGAGGATGAGTTTGTAGCACCAAGGGGCCAGTGGACTGAAAAAGTTTAGGAACCACTGATCTAGAGGAAACTCTAACCAGTCTGAAACTCAACCCACAAAATGAGAAACCCCAAACCTTGCCAAAAAATATGCCCAAATTGAACATAATAATGATCAACAACTTCTAAAAGAATTGACCTCTTAGAGGAAGAAGACAGGTGGAAACATATCACCTCCCAAAAACCACAAACCTAGTACAAAACCCCTGTCCAAACCAACCCACTCTAATACGTGGTAGTCTCTCATGAAAAAGATGAGATACAAGCGAGTGTTCTCGGGATGAGAGCCCAGAGTGCTCCCTTTTATTGAGATTTTTAGCATAGCAAGTATAGTCACAATGTGGATTACAATAATTAGATATAGTACAGACTTGTTTACAGTTGTCTGAGCTGCTTGATTGTTTCTAGTGTTTGTTCTTAATTTCCTTACACTATCTCAGTGACCTTTAAGCAAGCATGTATGTATAAGGTCTTAGACTAATCATTACCCAATACCCAAGTCAAAGTTTATTCCCACATCTCCCCTGTTTTAGTTTTTTGATGATCGCGGATGCCTCGGTAGCTTTTCGCCATCTGCAACAGCAGTTCTCCTTCCATAGGCTTCACCTGACACATTCCTAAAAGTCCAGGGAGACATTGGATACAACAGCATACACAAAGAGAAAATATAATAAGCAATATCACTCCAAGAATTAGGTGACGAATCCATGAACCATCTGGCAACCAGGACCAAAGTGCAGACCAGACATCCAGTCCCTCACCCTCTGATTGTAATGGATTCTCCTTCAAGGTTCGCTCCATATGCTGTATAGTAGCTGTAATGTTTGGAGAATAATCAGAGATATACATGTAACAATGCGTATGAACCACAGCGCAAACTCCCCCTTGCGCAGCCAAAATAGTGTCCACCGCATATCTGGTTTGCAGGACAAAGTCAAGAATTTTGCCTTGCTCTTCTTCAAGCAGCTTTAGTGTTTTAATGGTGTCTTTAAACATAGTAACTGTCCAATTATTTAAACGATGTAAATCTCTATAGTTCATCATGACTCCTAAAGGGGGAATAACTCCCCTTGATATTTGTGTCCAGTAGTCATGGATCAAAACAGAGTTTACTTCCGTTGCAGAACGCGCATTGTGGATATGAGCAGTCCCCAAAGATTTTAAAATGACATGAGATGGGATTACTTTCCCAAAGGTGCAGACCCCTTTCCATCGTGCTGGCATGTGATCATAGGCCATCCGTCCACACAGCAACCATAGATTTGCTCCCAGGAGATGACCAACCTTATTTGGCTCAGCATAGATTAGTTTTGCAAAGGACTCCATTAACATAGCCAAATAAGTGGACGATGGTGCATTATTCCCATTTGCACATTTAGGCAGCTGGTTTTCTTTCGTGGTGGGACAACATGTGGCAGGAATATATGGACACCCATTTTCATTGATCAAAGATATGATATCAAAATAAGAAATGTTGTGTACAAAGTAAGTAAGATTTTTTGTTTTCATGTCACCCGAATAAACCCGACTTCCATTACCAATAACAATTGTTTTGTTACAAAATGGATATGTTCCCAAGTAAGTCATATTCTCTACTGTCTCATTGTGGGTCCAGCAGATACCCGCCACCTCTTGGATCCGACTTCCAAGGTGTAAGGTATTTATGTTACTTGTAGTCCAACTGCTAGACCACGTCCCCGAACAACCATAGCATTGTTCCTTATACCAATTGCCTTCGGGCAGAGGTACTGCAACCATTGGAAGCCCTGATGTTTTGTGAGTTGGCATGTGCATACATACCCAACAATCAGTTTTATTATGAAGGTTTGCTAGTTTCTCCATGTCCTGGATCAACGTGTTTCTTTTCCATTCCCCCAAATCCACCACCTTGCCCCTTTGGCTGATGATAAGGACGCACACAGTGAGCAGGAACCCAAACAACTGTCCCCTCATCTTCAATGGCAGCGTATCCTCAGCCCCAAGTTATCAGCGGGACCGGTCCTCTCCACGTTGGATCTGGCAGTCTCCTATACCAAACTTTCGGTCTTGGCGTACCTGCAGAAGGGGAGGAAGCAAAATGCCTACTGGCTGCCGTAGCAGCAGGAGATCCTGTTATGTTTAAAAAATTTAAAGTGTATAAGGTAATATTAAGAATGTTTTGTATGTAAGGCAAACCATATCCATTCACTTCCCCCATTTTTGTTTTTATATGAAGGAGTGTTATACAGACTAGAAGTTGGCTCAATGTGGCCTAATTGTAGCTGCTCAGCTACCAATTGATGTAAAGCTACAAGTTTTTCCTGTGGAAGTGGCCATTGGTCAATCCAAACTGGCTGAGAAGTTAACAGTTGTAACTTTTCCATTATCCAATAACAATTTTTGTGCGGAACTGTGACAGCAAATCTCTACCCCACAAGTTTATGTGCAGGGGCAACACAAGAGGTTGAATCCTTGCGGTCTCACCAGTTGCTCTATGCAATGCCATCAACCAATGTACACTACTTCTTGCAAACTGCATACCACCTATGCCACGAAAAGCTGGAGAGTCTTTAAGCGCCCATTCATTTGGCCATTCCTTTTGGCGTATCACAGAGACATCTGCTCCGGAATCTATAAGGCCAGAAAATGATTTTCCTTGAATTTCAATTGTCATTTTTGGTTGGTCTGTAGTCAAATTTTTTGTCAGTGCTAGCAATTCTGCAGCAACTGGAGAACTGGCCATTTCAGTGGACCCAAAACCACCAGTTCGTGGGATCCCAATTAAAGGATTCATAGAAATGTATGGAAGCAATAATAACTGGGCAATAGATTCACCGGCCATTAATGATGCAGGAGTATCAGTGTACAATTGTATCTTAATAACCCCTTTATAATCTTGATCAATAACCCCTGGAATAACAAAGAACCCTTTTTTTGATGCAGAAGACCTGGGAAGTACCAATCCCACTGTTTTTTCTGGCAGTGGCCCATGCAAATGAGTGTCCTCAATGTACACTTGATTAGGAAAAGTCACATCAATCGAGTGCAACATTTTTAAACACAAACCTGCATTCCCAGTAGTTGCGGGCGATGCCTTTGTAACAGCCTTGGGAGCCCCAAATTTAGTTTCCCGAATTTTGGTTCTGATCAGAGCGACATTGATTTGCCCAATGAAACCCTTTTTGCATTTTGGACAGACCGACTTGGGCGGACGTCCTTATTTTTGTTTTTGTTAAACGCCATTTCCCCGGGCTTGGCATTGGGCTTTAAAATGGCCAGGCTTCCCACAATTAAAACAGTTCCCGTAGATTTCATCCCTCTTTGTAATGCCATAGCCAAAGTCTCCATGTTGTAAGCCTGAGAACCCACCACTGCACATGCCTTTAACAGATCAGCCAGAGTAACCTCATCTCTAGCCACCAAAGGCTGTAAGATACGCTTGCAGTCAGCGTTTGCATTTTCGACTGCCAATCTCAGCAAAAGTTCCTTTGCTGCTTCCTCATTGGAGATTTGCCGGGTAATAGCCAATTGTAGTCTTTCCACAAAATCATTATAAGACTCAGATGCTGTTTGCTTAATTTGAGAAAAAGACCGTGCCGGGGTTCCCACATCCTGGTTGCGGGACAACGCCCCAAGGACAGCCGCCATAACCACGGGAAGTGTGGGATCAGGCAAATTAGTAGCTTGATCAGCAGTGGATTCAAACAAGCCTGCCCCATAGATTTGGTCTGGCGTATACAGCCCCCCTGAATTCTGTCCCCTAGTGATAGCTTCCCTTTGGTACTCTGAATCAGAAACCACATACTGAGTAGAACTCAATATCATTCTTATTAAATCTTTCCAATCATTAGGAATCATGCGTGAGGTAGCCAAACTTGTCAGAAGACCCTTTGTAAAAGGACTTTGAATACCATAATCTTTAACAGCTTTCTTGATTTCCCTAAGTACTGCCAACGGAATTGGAACCCATTCCGCCTGCATGTTGCCTTGAGCATCCATTTGCCTATTAACTGGAAACAAATTCATCTAGGGAATCTCATCAGGTTCTAATTTCCCCTCATTGAAAGCTTGATGCATCATTGCTTGAACTTTTCCCATTTGTGGCTGGGGTTTCTCATCCACAGGCGTAGGCGCTGTTGGGGGTGAGAAAACATACTCCAGCTTTGGAGTCGGAGGGTGCAACACAACTCCTTTATAAGGAGGAAGTTCTGCTAAAGGTTTTAAAAGAGGTTGTTGCTGGGTCTCTAAAGCAGTCATAACAACCTTCTAATATGTCAAAATTTCAGCTGTTGCCCGCGGTTCCTCATGAAGGATAGTTCCAATTCTCCTCCACGTGTTTAACTTTAAAGAGCCCTTCTCTGAGTACCAGGGGCATTGCCGCCAGATCTCTTGCAGCAGATTTTTCACATTACTTCTTGAAAGAACTATATGCTCCCCTCCAGAAGTTTTAAAGAGAAAGAAATTTGTCCTGACTAACTTCAGCAGCTCACTAACATGACGTTCCTGTGGCTGAGAAAGTTTTCCCCCCATGTTTCCTGAAAAATCCTATTGTCCAGCAATAGTTAAGTACGTACTTTACCTATTCCAGGCGAGGAAACACAGAGGTCCGGACACGTACCACCTGCAGTGGATCACGTCGGGGTCACCACTTGTGGTGGTCTCTCATGGAAAAGATGAGATACAAGCGAGTGTTCTCGGGATGAGAGCCCAGAGCAAATTCCAGTGCTCCCTTTTATTGAGATTTTTAGCATAGCAAGTATAGTCACAATGTGGATTACAATAATTAGATATAGTACAGACTTGTTTACAGTTGTCTGAGCTGCTTGATTGTTTCTAGTGTTTGTTCTTAATTTCCTTACACTATCTCAGTGACCTTTAAGCAAGCATGTATGTATAAGGTCTTAGACTAATCATTACCCAATACCCAAGTCAAAGTTTATTCCCATGCTAATGCAGCACCACTGCTGCTAAACAATCGATTTTATGGACTCTCCCTGGAAGAAAACATGCAGACAAATAGAAAAGAAGCACCATCAAATGTCCCTTTAAAAGTAGCACCCTCAAATGCTTCTGTGACAGATAGAAAAATACCCTAACTCTCCCTTGGGAAAAAAAAAAAGCAAGTGCAGGTGATAGATTCAATTCTCAAGGGAACAGAGCCAGCCATCTGTAGACCAGACAGTCTATCCAGAGAGATATGTTGTCTCCCTGCAGCTAAAATAAAAGATGGGGTCTATTCAAGAAACAATTAAGAAAAATGAGGAGAGGATAAAAACAATTGAACTGCAAACAGAACAGACAGAAAAGAAATTAGAGGAAATGGATCTGAAGATTGCAGTACACAAGTGGAAGAATCCCTCATCCATCTTGAAATGGACTGAGCTTTGTTTTTATTACGATTTCAAAATGTAATAGAATCAAAAGAGGAAGAACTAACAATTTTGATGGCTGAATTGATGGCAGACGCCTTACAAAGAGACAGACAAGAGAGGATTAATGAAATTGATGGTATCTATAGGGCATATACCAGCTATGCCAGACACCACAGACTCCCTAGAGAGGTCCATATAAGACTTGAAGGAAGGAAATTAAGGGACATAATTTATAAAATTACTGGGGAAGAACCAATAAATTACAAGGGAAAAGAAATAGTCATATTAAAACAGATACCAAAGAGAGTACGCGAACAACGAAAAGACTACCAATTTTTGGCAAACCATCTAAATAAAAAGAATATTCTATTTCGATGGATATTGATTACATGGAATGATAAGAAAATAAAAATGGATAACCTGGAGAAAGGTCAAGATTTCTATGAGCAACTAGTCAGATCTGAAGAAGAAAGTGGCAGTAGGAAGAACTGGATATACTAAGCCAAGGAGAACTTTGAGAAGAGAGAATAAAGAGAATAAAGAGAAGGACCAAGAGAAAGGGAATAGCGAGAGGACAGTGGATCAAGAAGTTAGAAACAGAAGCCAAAGAAGAAACTAGAGTAAATAGAAGATAAAAACCAGAATGGACATAAAAATGGAATGGGGATTGAAACTTTTGTTGATTAATGTGAATGGACTAAATATACCAACAAAAAGAAGATTATTATCTAAAATAGAGAAACAGAAGAATTATATAGTAGGCCTCCAAGAACTGCACATCAAGAAACAGGATGAATGATATTTACAAAATAAAAAATAGGAAGATTATATACAACATTAGCAGAAGAAAAAAAGGGGATAGCAATATATATTAAGGAAGAAATAGTCTCAAAATTAATATATAATGATATGAAAGGGAGGTTATTGATGGTGGAAGTATCTATAGAAAATAAAAGTATTTTATTAGTAGGGATATATGCACCTAATAAAAACCAAAGTGAGTTCTATAAAACCATACATAACAAACTTATTGAAATAAGAAACCAAAATATATGTATAATTGGAGATTATAATGCAGTTGTAAACATTTGAGAAGACTACGCCAGTGAACACAAGTGCAGAAAGAAAAGAACACATTAACAAAGACTTTTTTTGAAATATCGGAAGAATTGATCCTATTAGATATATGGAGGAAAATGAACCCAGGAGAAACTAAATTCACCTTTCTACTCCAACCTGCATAAATCCTGATCAAGAATAGATATGGCCCGGATAAATTGTTAAGGTAATTCCCCGTTAGGAGAATGAGCACATACAGGGAGACATATTTGAGGGAAGTGTTTGAATAATACACACACAGCACACAGATACACTGTACAGTAAATGTAGGTTTTACTTCCAGAAATGTTTAAGCAAAGTTCGATAAGCAGTCCAAAGTCATTCACAGGTAAGATCAGTCAGTTTTCAGTCCAGGAATAATCCAATAACGAAGTCCAGTGTCATAAACAGTTCAGTATCAGACTTACATCAAATCCAAGAATAACAGTCAATTAGGAAAAATGGTGGAACAGCAATACTCTCCAACAGAAGGAAAACAGAGAGACTCATTGAGACACATTCTCTTCTGAGACTAAAATTAAACAACCCAGGTTTCTGGCTCCATCTTATGGCCATTTGAGAAACCACACCCAATTTCACTTTTAGGATTCTCTTAAAGATACAGTATTAAAATGTCTATCCTGGTTTATATATTGTCCACCCAAATAGCTGTTAAGTGACTTACATTCCTAACATTCTCCCCTTTTGGGTAAGAAAATATATACAACCTTACATTCTAAGTCCATAATCCTCACAGCAAGCCTTATGCTTTACAGAGCCTTGGGCCTTTGTAAAATGATCTGCTATATTGTTTTCTGACATACAGTATTCTAGCTTAATCATCTTACTTTGCACACATGGTCTCACATTTAAATATCTTAAATCTGTGTGTTTCATTCTTGTTTTAACAGCAATATTTGAAGCCATCTGTATTGCTGATTGGTTATCTTTGTAAACAATAGAATCTTTTACATCAATTCCCATATCAATTAATAGTTGCTTATACAAAACTAAATCTGTACATAGTAAAGACAAACATGAGAATTCAGCCTCCATTGTTGACAAACTTAGATGTTTCTGTCTAATAGATCTCCATCCAATCAACACTTTTCCCAATAATGGGAAATCTACCCGATGTAGATTTTTGTGTATTTATGTCTGTAGCAAAACTTGCATCAGCATACGCAGTTAAACTCAGTTCATCTTTAGGCTCCAAATACAATGTGTTGTGCATTGTTTGTTTCAGATATCTTAACACACGCTTAGCAGCTTGCCAGTGCCTTTCAGTTGGCTCAGCGTTAAATCTCGTTAATTGATTAACACTGTATGCAATATCTGGCCTTGACCAATTACTGAGATAAGATAAACTACCAATCAAGGACTGATAAATATTCTTATCAAAAATAGGACTTTGAACATCACTATGGCTAAACTCCTGGCTCATTGATGTTTTAGCCGGTTTACAAAGTTCCATTTTAAAACTTTTTAGTAATTGGTTAATTTTATCTGCTTGTGAGATTTTGTATCCTCCCCTAGTTCTATCTATCTTTAAACCAAAATATTGTATGATTTCTCCTAACTGTTTTATCTTAAATTTCTTTTCCAATAGTGAAATAATCTCAGTAACTTCTTGCTCAGTTTTAGTGATTAATGCTATGTCATCAGTAAATAATAGCAACAATGAAATTACACCATTGCTTTCTTTTTTGAACAAACATGGATCAGCCATGCCAGCTACAAAACCTATCTTAGTTAATTCTTTAACTATACATTGGTTTCACTCATATCCTGATTGCTTCAAACCATAGACTCTTTTTCAATTTCCAGCAATCAGTTGTATTATCATTTTTGAGACCTAAAGGTTTCTTTAAATATATAGTGTGTTGCAATGGTGCATGCAGATATGCCGTCTCTACATCCAAATGATTTATAATGTATTTCTCCTTAGCTGCCCACACTAATGCTGCCCTTAATGTAGTAGCCTTCAGACGAGGTGCATATACCTCATCATAGTCATTTGCTGTTTGATTGAACCCTTGTGCTACTAATCTGGCTTTATGGGCAACAGTCCCATCTACACCTATCTTCAGTTTATAAATCCATTTACACCCTATGGCATGTTTACCTGGTGGCAACGTAACCTTTTCATATACCTCCAGTCTTTTTAATGATTCCAGTTCCTTATCCATTGCTACCTGCCAAGCAGCCTGATCCTTAGCAGGATATAATTTTAGTTCACAATAATTACTTGGAACTGTATTCACTTGGCATACAACACTAGCCTGATATCTATCAGGTGGTCGTGTTACTCGGGTTGAACATCTTGGTAATACAGGGCTAACTGGTGGACTTTCCTGTGCCACCTGCTCCTGTTCTTCTACCTCCTCCTGTCCCTGTTCTCCTACTTCCTCCTGTCCTTCCTTTTTAATGGCTATTTGTGGTTTACTTATTTTATCTTTAGGGACTATTTGGGTGTCAATAGTGATATTATTGCTGGATTCCTGTTCCAGTCTATCCCACCCAAGGTGCTCAAGAAATTTTGCATTAGCACTACAATAAACATGAGCTGTACCTTGATCCCAAAATCTAAACGAACTCTGGTTGGCCTCATAACCCACAAAAAATAACTTCTTAGCTCTCTGTTGCCCTTTCATTCTTACTTATGAGGGAATATGCACCCAAGCTGGGGCTCCAAATGTGTGTAGGTAACTTAAATTTGGTTTTCTGCCATGCCAATGAGTGAATGGCAATTCACCAGGTGTTGTATTAACTACATTGTTTAAAACATGATTACTACACATTATGGCTTCACCCCACAGTGTTTCAGGCAAACCTAAATCAGAAAACATAGTGCAAGCCATAGCTTATAATGTTTGCCCTCTTTGTTCTACAAATGAGTTATGTTGTGGTCTGTAAGGTGCAGAATGTTTATGCTCAACACCAGCCAATTTCAACATAGCTTGGAATCCTTTGTTTACAAACTGAGTCCCATTATCAATAACTAAAGTACAGGGTTTCAATTTTACTCAGAAGATGTGCTCTAAACAGTTTACGTGTAAGATGTATGTGTGCACCTACACTGTCACGAACATAAATCCTCTTCAAATTCTCCCAACACTTAGCAGCAGACTCTTCTCCACAAATATGGACTAGCTGCTGGTCACTCAGTGTTAATCCAATTCTCCAAAGAGCTCGTTCGTTGTTCTGTTTAAAGTCAGCAAGCTTCTTGGCATCATCCTCATTAGCTGGATCCCAAGCATTTACATCCGGTGGGTCTTGAACTACATTCCACAACCCTTCTCTACGCAGAAGTAGACTGCACTTCATAGACCAGGAAACATAGTTTGTTCCATCCAACCAGGTTATCAGTGATAGATTTGTTGAAGTGTCTTGTGCCATCTTTATCAGGATAGTAACCCACAATTAAACAGTAAACAACTGTCTGTATACAATACTGTGTATTCACACTAACTCTCATTTATCTGAGCCTGGTATGGCCTGGACCCATAACCAGTGTTGAGGTAATTCCCCATTAGGAGAATGAGCGCATACAGGGAAACGTATTTAAGAGAAGTGTTTGAATAATACACACACAGCACACAGATGCACTGTACAGTAAATGTAAGGTTTTTACTTCCAGGAACGTTTAAGCAAAGTTCAAACACAGTCCAAAGTCATTCACAAGTTAAATCAGTCAGTTTTCAGTCCAGGGATAATCCAATAACAAAGTCTAGTGTCAAAAACAGTTCAGTATCAGACTTACATCAAATCCAAGAATAACAGTCTATTGGAAAAATGGAGGAACGGCAATATTCTCCAACAGAAGGAAAACAGAGAGACTCACTGAGATACACTCTCTTCTGAGACTAAGACAATCCAGGTTTCTGGCTCCATCTTATGGCCGTTTGAGAAACCACACCCAATTACACTTTTAGGATTCTCTTAAAGATACAGTATTAAAATGTCTATCCTGGTTTATATATTGTCCAACCCAAATAGCTGTTAAGTAGCTTACATTCCTAACATAAATGGAGACTTACTCAAAGACATTGGGAAAATAGAAATAATGCCAAATACCTGGGCAGACCATAATCCACTTAAAATAACATGGAAAGGACAAGCGAGGAAAAGAGGTAGATGGACATTAAATTCACAAACCTTAAAAGAAAAAGAATATCTTCAAAAAATTTCAGAAGAATTGGAACTATTCTTTAAAAACAATAAAAAACAACACACCTCATTGCAAAACCTATGGGTTACAATGATGGCATACTTGAGAGGAATAACAATAGTCTATACGGCAAAAAGAAATGGGGAAAGAAAAATGGGGAAACTATAATACATTAATAGGGTAGATAAAAAGATTAGAAGATAAATTATAAAAAGACCCAGAGGAAGAACAAACTAGAAATAATTTGGCATTAACAAAGCACGAATTGAACATTCTAGAACAGGAAGATTTAGCAAGGAGTTTACAATATACAAAGCAAAATTATTTGAGCACACAAATAAACCTGGTAGATGGCTGACCTATAAACTTAAAAAAGAAAATGAGAGAAGAATCATACACCAATTATTAGATAAGAATGGAATTGAGGAAACCAATACAGAAAAGAAAAAAGAAATTGCGAGGGAATACTTTGAAAATCTATATAGTCAGGAAACAATAGAAACAAGGAAAATAGATGAATACCTGAAAGAAGAACAATTATACCTATTAATGGAAGAAGAAAAGGAAATATTAAATAAGATAATAACACTAATTAAACTAAAGGAAGCAATTAAAAGACAAAAAAATAGTAAAACCCCAAGCCCAGATGGTTTCCCAGGTTAACTTTACAAAAAAAAACAGGAATTAACAGAAGGAATATTCCTGGAAGTTTGCAATGAGGTATTGTTGGAAGCTAAGATACCAGACTCGTGGAAGGAGGCCTATGTTACATTAATTCCAAAGGAGGACTCAGAGGCTAATCAAATTAAAAACTACAGACCGATATCTCTCTTAAATGCCAATTACAACATTTTTATGAGCATAATGGCAGATAGGCTGAAGAAAATATTAAACACTAGAATACACCCCAATCAAAATGGATTCCTCCCAGCAAGACAAATTAGAAATAATACTAGAATAATAATCAATATATTAGAATACCATGAAATGCATCCAGGGACCCAAGTAGCCCTTGTCTTCCTGGATGTACAAAAAGCATTTGACAATGTTAATTGGAAGTTTATAATACAACAGATTAAATTGATGAAATTTGGAGAAAGATTTGAGAAAATGATATAAACAATTTATTCCATATAGAAAACAAATATATTAGTAAATGGGGAAATAACAAAACCATTTAAAATAATGAAAGGAGTTAGGCAGGGATGTCCATTGTCACCTCTGCTTTTCATCTTATTAGAAACTTTACTGAGAAGAATTAGATGAAATAAGGGAATAAAAGGAACACAAATTAAAAAGGAAGAATATAAACTACAGGCCTTTGCTGATGACATGGCATTTGTTATTGAAGACCCACTAGAATCTGGCCTGATATTACTACAGGAAATAGGGAAAATAGGTGAAATAACAGGCATCAAAATTAATAAAGATAAAACTAAAATGCTAGTTAAAAATTTAAACAGTAAAAGATAAAAGGGAATTAGAAGAAGCAACAGGTCTCCAAATTGTTAAAAAAGTCAAATATCTAGGCATTTGGTTAAGAGTGAGATGCTCAGCCTTAAAAAAAGATAATTATATAAAAATGATACAACAAATAGGGAAAGACCTGGAAAAATGGAATAAACTATAGATTTTGTTCTTAGGGAAAATAGCCACAATTAAAATGAATATCCTATCTAAATTATTACATCTGTTCCAAACTATTCCAATTAAATTAGGTAAAAAAAATATTCAAAGATCTAAACAAAATGACTATGAAATTTGTATGGGCAGGGAAAAAGGCAAGAATTAAATTCATTTATCTGCAGGCTAGCAAAAGCAGAGGTGGCTTTGGACTCCCAATTTGGGAAAATTACTATAAAGCAGTGTCTTTAATATGGATTAAGGATTGGATTAAATTGGAGAATAAGACATTGCTAATATTAGAAGGATACGACCTGCAAATAGGGTGGCATGCCTTCATATGAGACCCCAGGAATAGGAATCATTCTTACTTTTGTAGACACATCTTACGAAACTCGTTGATCAAAACCTGGGAGGAAACCAGGAAGAATCATTATATCAAAATTCCAGGTTGGTTATCCACTATGTTTCACCCAAATACCATGGATATCAGTAAAAAACTTAAATACTACCAAATTTTGGATAATCAGGGGAGGCTCAAGGCAGCCCAAGAACTAGAAATGGAAGGAATATCTATAGACTGGTGGTCATATCTCCAAATACAGATGAGATATAAAAAAGAATTTGGATTTGAAATAAAAACAATTCAATTGGACAAATTATTATTGGGACCAAAACAAAAAATGATACCATCAATGATATCATCATATAATTATTTACTAAACTTTGACCTAGAGGAGGAAGTTGTAAAAGGACCAATGCTAGCTTGGACAAAAAATTTTGGACGCAGTATAGAATTGGATGACTGGGAAGAAGTATGGCAAAAAAAAAAAAAACCTCTCTACAACAAAGTCAGTTGCCTACAAAGAAAATTTATATAAAATGTTTACAGATGGCATCTAGCACCCTCCAGACTCGCAAAAATGTACCCTAAATAAAACCTGAATTTTTGGAAATGCAAAAGAACATAAGGTACCTTTTTTCCACATCTGGTGGCTATGCCCAGAAATAAAAAAAATATTTATTGGATAAAGATAAAAACTTGGCTGGAGAAAATAACACATTGCAGGTTGGAGTGGAAGCCGGAATTGTTTCTCCTGGGAATCATCAAAGAAAAGTATTCTCCCAAAATTAGATATTTGATTATACATATACTAACGGCGGCATGAATTGCATTGGCACAGACTTGGAAAATGTCCACCACACCATCTAATAACGTTATAATCTACAAAATCTTAGAATGTGCAGAGATGGATAGGCTCACACTGAAATTAAAGGAAAAGGAGGACTCAGAATACTATTTAATTTGGAACATTTGGTATCAATTGTTAGACAGCAAAGTTCAATAAAAAGATCACAAAAGGAATTTAAAAAGGAAGAAACAAGAGAAATAAAACTGGCATACAAGCAAACAGATAGAATGAGGGAGACATAGTAGAATCTGAGGAACTGCTAGGGAAAAATAAGAACTAGATGGACATCCAGATTAGGATTTATAATTATTTACATTTATTGTAGAAATGTGTAGAAATATGTAATGAATGATAGAAATGTAACTCCTCTCTTCCACTATACCCGCGGAATATTAAATTACAGCATATAGACTATAAATACCCCTGATGTTCCCTTTAGATATGCATCCATATATTAAATGTCAGTTATCTTCCCTTTTCTGTGTATGCAAATCAGTGATCTTAAAAGACGATATAGTTTTGTTTATTAACCTTAATTAAGAACTGAAAATCAATACAGACAATGTTTAAAAAACTGTCAAATTCTATGCATATATATTGTATTCAATGTACTGCCAAGGAATGATATGGAAACATGTCGACATAAATTCTATTATAGAAACTTTTGTAAATCTTTTTAACATTTTGCTTTTTGTAATTTTTTTAATATCTTAAACTTTAATAAAGTTTTGTTTTAAAATAAAAAAAATAAAAATAAAAGATGTAGCTGAGAACCTAACCGAAATCATAAAACTCACAGACTATTACCCCGTTCTATTACTACATGTAGGGATGAATGACACAAAAAAAGGACTTGAAAACAATATTGATCTATCCATCTATCTGGATAGATTGGAGACAGATTAAGGATAAGTAATTATTAAATATAGTTTATAGATAGAATAAGAATATAATTATGCACAAATTAATATTTGTAAATATCACACAGATGATTGTTACATGATAAGCACCACAAACAGCTGTTTTGAATTATATATTTTTTATGTTTTTAATGTAATAAAATTCAATAAAGTTTACTTTTTAAAAAAGAAAACAGTATTGAATGATTATGAGCAGCTAGGCAAGAAAGTCAGGGACTTAGGTGTACAAGCAGGGGTGGTATTCAAATTTTTTTTAACAACCGGTTCTGTGGGTGTGATTTAGTTGGTGGGTGTGGCTTGGTCATGTGACTAGTTGGGTGTGGCCAACTTAACATCACTCATGTCAAGGGATGCTTCTCCTTGCCTGGCCTCTCATGACAGTGGGGATGCTGCAACAGTCATAAGTGTGAAAAATGGTCATAAGTCACTTTTTTCAGTGCCATTGTAACTTTGAATGGTCACTAAATGAACTGTTGTAAGTCAAGGATTACCTGTACAAAAATACAAAAAACTTCTTTGCTTGCAAAAAGCTGTCCTAAATACCAGTCATTAGATTAAAAATACCCGCAAGCCAGAGTTATAAATCAGGCAGGGTGCCAGAGCACCTTGAGGAATTAAAATAGTTAAAATGCAGTGATAACTATCAGCAGGCAACTCTTGCTCATAAAGTGAAATGCTTTAGCAGAGAGGTCATTTAAGCTCAGAAAGAGCACACCCAGGAGAAGCAATCCTTAACTCAATTTGCACCATTTAAAGATACCAGCTGGTCTCACTCATCTCACAAGATATCCTAAGGAAATCATCCAGATTTAAGGAAAGGTCACATGCCCCCCAGGAAAGGCAGTAAAAAATCAGTGCCAAGCTTGAATCCTGCCTCTTGGAAGTACACCCCGAAAAGGACAGTGCCAGATACCACTAAAGCAGTGAAGGAAGACCCCCTCCTCAAATAGAAAAAGAAACCATGAGGCAGAAAAAAATTCAAACACAATACAAATTATTAAATCACAATAGTAGCTGTTGCTTGTTGAAGATGAATAGAGAAAATTATCCCATCAATAAACACAGGATTAAATGTCACCAAGCACAGAATTAACCTTCACCAAAAACCAGTTTTAGACCAAAACTAAAAGAGTATGTAAACTCATGTTTGAATGTCAATCTTTCTAGCTAGCCAAGAAGCCTTGCTGAATGTTACTCATCTTAGTTCCCTGTCATTAAAAGCTTCTTTCTGACAGCTCTGCTTCATTATTCAATTATTTCTTCAAAGTGCTGATTGTCTAGGGAAGTATTTCCTCCCAACAGCAGTGTAAAAACCTTAAAACAACTCTTCCCCTTTAAAAAAAGTCAAGCCCCAGAAGCTCCAGAGACAGGAAGTCTGGGCGTACTGGCAAGAATGTAATAAGGGTGGAAAACAAAAAGGAGATTGCTTCTAACTACCAGTTCTCTGAACTGTTTAGAAAGTTAACAAGGGGTTCTATAGAACTGGTCAGAACCGATAGAATCACAAGTAGTTTTTTCATCTGTATTGCCAACAAAAGGACAACATCCAGTAGGAGAACCAAGAATTCTAGAAGTAAGCTATTAGCTAAAGGGTTGGTGACACCCAAAAAACTTTGCATTCCTGGATCATGGTCTGTGCTATCTCCATGATGGGCTTTTGGCAAGGATGAGTTGCACCTCACAAAGATTGGGAAGAATGTTTTCAGAAAAT
The DNA here is from genome assembly GCF_049901715.1 of Pseudonaja textilis. Classification (NCBI taxonomy): domain Eukaryota; kingdom Metazoa; phylum Chordata; class Lepidosauria; order Squamata; family Elapidae; genus Pseudonaja; species Pseudonaja textilis. Next base: position 59,143,429 of record NC_142008.1, on the reverse strand, counting down.
GACTGGCTCAACTTATCAGGAGGGCTTTAAACTGAAATTAAGGGGGGAGGGTGACCAATCTTTAGAATCTCCATGACCTAATTCCAAGCAAAAACACCTAGAAAGCAAGTCAAATAATTAAGTAAAGAGGGATGGGAAGGAAGGAAAACTGAAACACCAAATAAGAGACATAGGAACCATACCCAGCATCAGATATAAAAACCTCAAGTATCTATATACAAATGTGTAAAGTCTGGGGAATAAACAGGGTGAACTCGAACTACTAATACATGAAGGCAGATATGATATAGTTGGAATAATAGAAACTTGGTGGGATGTATCCCATGTTTGGAACATACTGATAGAAGGATACAAACTGTTAAAAAAAACTCAGACTCCATAAAAGAGGAGGTGGAGTTGCACGGTATGTAAAAGACTACTATATTGCTAGAAAAATGCATGAAACCAAACACGAAAACCTTATAGAATGTATATGGGTCAATATAAAAGAGAAAAAGTATGACAATGCAATAGGTGTATACTATAGGTCTCCCAATCAAACAGAAAAAAAATAGAAGTCCTTTTTGCCAACCAACTAACAAATATATGTAGGAAACACACTACAATAGATAGTAATGGGGGACTTCAATTACCTGGATATCAATTGGAAAACTAATTCTGCACCAAGTGAGAAATCAGATAGGTTCCTAACCAACCTAGCTGACAACTTGGTTGTCCAAAAGATAGAGGAGGGAACTAGAGGGACAGCAATACTGGATATTTACAAACAGAGAAGAAATTATAGAGGGGGTTGAAACTGCAGGAACCTTGGGTTGAGTGACCGAACATGTCACACTAGAATTCAACATAACACAACACAAGCAATAGAACATAATGATACCAGATTCCTAGATTTTAAAGGAGCTGATTTTCACAAAGTCAAGAACTTGGGAAAGGTTTATTGGAAGAAAATCCCCCAGGGGAAAACGACTCAAGAATCTTTGGGACACTCTAAAAAGTATGATCATAAAAGCCCAGACCAGCACAATGCCACTGAGAAAGAAAAACAAGAAATCCAACAAGAAACCAGAATGGCTACACAAAGATATTTCTGACAAATTGAAAGACAAAAATGACAAGGACAAAAAATGGAAAGAGGGACACACAACTAAGGCAGAATATCAGCAGATAACCAGAATCTTCAAAGATGAAGTCAGGAAAGCAAAGGCTCAGAATGAACAAAGACTTGCAACAAAAGTCAAAGATAATAAAAAATGTTTCTTCCAACATATAAATAACAAGAAAAAAAAATCAAGAAAACAGTTGTTCCACTAAAGAGAGAAGATGGCAAGGAAGTAACAGGCAACAGAGAGAAAGCAGAGTTACTTAAATCATTCTTTGCATCAGTCTTCATGCACAAAGAAACTATAGCCCAACCTTCCAAAAACGTAACTGTAAAAGACAGACTAGAATAAAAATTAAAATAAGCAACAAAAATAGTAAGAGAACACCTGTTTGATCTCGATGAACACAAATGACCAGAACCTAATGGATTACACCCCAGAGTTCTAAAGGAGCTGGCAGAAGTCATCTCAGAACTACTGCACCACATCTTTCAAAAGTCCTGGAGCAATGGGGAACTACCAGAGGACCGGAAAAGAGCTAATGTGGTTCCCATCTTCAAAAAAGGGGGAAAAAACAGACCCTGGAAACTACAGACCAATCAGCCTAAAATCAATACCTGGGAAAATACTGGCAAAGATAATAAAAAACCAGATCTGCCAACATCTAAAAACAAGTAAAATAATAACTAGCAGTCAGCACAGGTTTATTAAAAATAGATCATGCCAAACCAATCTTATTTCATTTTTCAACATAGTGACTAAATTAATAGACCAGCAAAATACTGTGGACATAAAATACTTAGACTTTAGCAAGGCATTTGATAAAGTAGACCACAACTTACTTCTTGGGAAGCTGGAAAAAAAGTGGGATAGATAGACTCACTACCAGATGGATTTGCAACTGGCTGACAAACCGTACTCAATGAGTAATCCTTAATGGGTCTAAGTCTGCATGGAAGGAAGTGAGCAGTGGGATGCCACAAGTTTCCATCTTAGGCCCAGTACTCTTCAATATCTTCATAAATGATTTAGATGAGGGAATAGAAGGGGAACTTACCAAATTTGCAGGTGATACTAAACTGGCATGAATAGCTAACACCCAAGAAGATAGGCTCAAGATCCAGATGGATCTTAACAGACTGAAACACTGGGCCCTTTCTAACAAAATGAAATTCAATGTAGAGAAAAGTAAAGTCCTACACCTAGGCAAGAAAAACCAGAAGTACACATATAAACTAGGTGAAACCAGGCTTAATAGCAGTAACTGTGAGAGGGATCTTGGAGTCTTAGTGGACAATCAGCTAAATTTAAGCCAGCACTGTGCAGCGGCAGCCAAAAAGGGCCAATGAAAACCTAAGTTGTATTAACAGAGGTATACAATCAAGATCAAGTGAGATACTAATACCACTCTATAAAGACTTAATAACGCTTAGAGTACTGCACCCAGTTTTGGTCACCGCACTATAAAAAAAATGTTGAGACTCTAGAAAAAGTACAGAGAAGAGCAACCAGGATGATTCGGGGACTGGAGACTAAATCATATGAAGAATGGTTACAGGACCTGGGTTTGGCTAGTCTAGTGAAGAGCAGGACCAGGGGAGACATGATAGCGGTCTTCCAATATTTGAGGGACTACCACAGAGAGGAAGGGGCCCAGCTATTTTCTAAAGCACCTATAGGCCAGACAAGGAATAATGGATGGAAACTGAATAAGGAGAGATTCAACCTGGAAATAAGGAGAAATTTTCTGACAGTGAGAACAATCAACCAATGGAACAGCTTGCATTTGGAAGTTGTGGGAGCTTCATCACTTGAGACTTTCAAGAAGAGATTGGACTACCATTTGTCAGAAATGGTGTAGGGTCTCCTGCTTGGGCAGGAGGTTGGATTAGATGACCTACAAGGTCCCTTCCAGCTCTGTTAATCTAATCCTGATGTAAAAAAGATTAATGGAGTCATCTTGTACAATATAAATATAACCTAAATAATGATAAAATATTTTTTAAAATACATTAATGGGATCAAACACTCTGAGGATAAACTATCAAAGATTTTCTTCAAAATGATGAAGAATTTTGTATTAGTAGATTTATGGATGCAGTATAAATATAGATTAGAATAAAAAGGAGACATTTGAAAAGAGTGCAAAAAGAAATTAAATATTTTGATAATTTTAACAAAGGGATAAATTTAATGACTGTTGGAGATGCTACTAAAGTAATCATGATTACTTTACATAGTATAACTGTTTAGAGGAAACAAATCTCAGGAAACAATGCAAAAGATCCTGGATGAAGTTTGAAATAAAGAAATTGAATTGCAAAAGACTCCAATGGATTCTAAAATTGTACATCAAATCAAATTATTATACTAACTTGTCTATGATAACATTCAAATAAATAGAAACTAAACTGAAGCATTTTGAATTTGCAAATAAATTAAGGAGAAGGCTGGAATACAAATTAGAAAAGGGAAAGGAAGAGAAGGGAAAGAACAGTCTCAAGAACATGATGTAATAACAGGTAATGATCTTATTAAAAAGTCTTCATAGCTTTTATCCCAATTTTTATAAGAAACAGGAACTAGGTGATTATCATAAAGACATTTACTTAAATTCTCACAATTAAGAGACAACTTATGAATTAACCAGATAAACATCAGAAACTATTTAAAAAATGAAAGTAACCAAAGCTTCAGATATAGATGATCATACAAGTCAATACTATAAATGTTTTGAAAACCAATTCCTATAGCCATTTAAAATACACTATAATAAAAAGTGCATTACAGGGAGCAAAGATTCATCTAATTTAGAAGAGACAGCATTGCATTATTACCAAAAGAGGGTCAAGATGCCTTGATAAAAAAAAAGCTATAGATCAATTGCATGAAATAATACAGGTAATCCTCAACTTGTAACCATAATTGTGCCTAAAGTTTCTGTTGCTAGGTGAGATATTTTTTAAGTGAGTTTTGTCCCATTTTACGATCGTTCTTTTCATAGTTTTTAAGTGAATCACTGCAGGTGTTAAACTCATTGTTAAGTGAATCTACTTACCCCATTGACTTTGCTTGTCAGAAGATTATAAAAGATGATCACATAACCCCAGGACACTGCAACATAAATATGAGTCAGTTGCCAAGTTTCTGAATTTTGATCACATGACCATGGAGATGCTGCAATGGTTGTAAGTGTAAAAAACAATCATAAGTCAGATGTGGTAACTTCGAATGGTTGTAAGTCAAGGACTACCTGTAATTATAAACTTTAAAACAACTATAGACCAGTTTCAATATTAAATAATTATACACTTTTTATTGCAATATTGGGTGAAAGACTGAAGAAGGTTTTATAATCTTACTCTCATGAAGACCAATATGGCTTGTCATGAAGACAACTGAGATATAATATGATAACTGTTTTGACTTTATATGAACTTAAACTGTAAGGTTTTATATATTGTCCTACCCAAAGGGGAGAATGTTAGGAATGACAGTCAGCTAACAGTTGGGTTGGCAATATATAAACCAGGATAGTCATTTAATACTGTTTTTTTTTGTTTTGAAAATTTTATTGTTTTTTAAAAACAAACATAAACAAACAAAACATAAAAACATAAAACATCTTTTTTGAAAGCAGCTTGATCCCGGGTTACATCTCTTTGTACAGACACAAATTCAAGTTCATGCTCATTTTTATATACTATTCCATATCTTATTACTATTCTACATTTTCTATATAGCTTCTCCCCTCTTTTAACTTTCTTAATTTTATTTTATTTATTTCATCTCAATTCAGGTCATTATATTTGTATTCTTTGTCTGTCCTGTTTCAGCTCTCTATTATCTTTTCTCATTAAACAAAATTTCTCCTTTAATCACTGATTGGAGTATGACGCCTTTATATCTTTCCCCTAAAATTGTAACTCTTAATATAATACATAACTTCCATTCAGATTCTGCTTGGTACATTCTAAAACTATACACTATATTTAAAAAAAAAGAAAAAATATGAATATATAATATAATTAAAACAACAATCCATACCAATTCAATTCTATTGTTAATATTAATATTCATTTAAATCTTAAATATTTTACACATTACTTTTCAAATAGGTATCATACTTCTATAGGAACATTTATAAACTTTCCATGGTTACTCCCCCCCCCCACTTTTTAATCATATGTTGTTTCCACTTTTCTAACATTATTTCTAATACAAATATAACAATACAATCTTATGTACCTTTGCAGAATCGCTTTTTCAGTTAAATTTTCACCCATTATCTTTGAATAAGTCCTGTTTTTTTACATCTTGCTCCAAACCTTTGTAACTTCTCTTCCCTTCCTTCCTCCCTTGTTTCTTCTCTCTCCCCTTTTACCCCATTGTCTCTCCACCTCCATTTCCCTCTTCTGTATTCCCCTTTTCTGTTGCTTTCTAACATTATATCCACTTTTCATATTATTTTTCCCTTTTTTGGCTGTTTTTTTAGATCTTAAATTCTCCATTCTCTTTCCCCTCTTTCCCCTTTCTTCCCCAGGTAAAGTTACTTGTTCATTAAAGATGGCTTCTTCTTTGTCCCAATCTTCTTGTTGCGCAGTCTTTTCTTGTAGTTTCTCATAGGTACAGATCATCATTTCTAAGAATTGAAAAACGGAGCCAAAAGAGCCCTTCCCTTCTTGTTCCTCTTCTTTATATTTTTTAAATTCCATTTGCAGTTCATCCACAAGTGATGCCATTGTAGAATTTTTTTTAAACAACCACCCAATTGTTTTTAGTCATTCAAATATAATTTCCAGAAGTCCCAAAGTCACCAAGCAATCCAAATACACACAAGCTGTTTCTTTTAACACTTTCTTCTTTTTTCACTTTCTCTTCCTGGGGTTACTATTTAGTTGCAAAGTTCCAGTTAAAATGTATCTTTTAGAAGTCTTATCAAGTCTTATTAAGATTTAACTTTAGATTCTTTTGAATTCCAGGCAGACTCCTCCTTCCAAATCCTGCCCTTATTCTTTTCCTCTCCCTTCCCACTTATAGGAAAAGAAAAAATTTTAGTGTTCAGAAATCTTTATTGTCCCCTTGGCATTTACCTATTAGTGCCAAAGCAGATTTTTCTGATTTCTCATTCATCTCTCTTCGCTGTCAACGTAAGGAAGGAGAGTGAAGGAAAAAAAACTTTCCCTTTTCACTTTCATTCGCTGCTTCTGTGTCTTCTTTGGGAGCGATGTATCTTTTATAAAATTTAAATTCCAGGATACCTTAGTTGTTGCTTCTTATCCCGGTCAGCCAAAACTTTCACTTCTTAACTTCCTCCTGCACTTTCTTTTCCGGATGAGCGCTTCTTTGAGGCGGCCATTTCTGACCGCCGCTCTTACCGCCTTTGGGAAAGGGAATTTGGCCAGCTGAGGAGGAAAGATGCGGTTTTCCTCGACCCTGCTGGGATCTCCCCCCTCTTCACCACCTCTACGGGGTGGCTTAGCCCTGAAGCCAGCTGGCTCATGGCGCTCCAGCGGCGAGCCCAGGCAGAAACCATGCACGATCGCAGATTCCTGCCTGCCGCCAAAGCCCTGCAAACTGGAACTCCCAGTCATTTAATACTGTTATATCTTTAAGAGAATGTTTTAATTGTGATTGGCCGAGGTTCCCCCAATGGCCATAAGATGGAGCCAGAAACCTGGTTTGTTCTTCTTTGCATTTCCTTTGCTTTCCTTTTGCCTTTTGCCTGATCGTCATTCTGCTTCAATTGCTGTGAGTCCTGCAACTATTTGCAAAGTCCATTTACTGAACTTTGTTTATGATACTGGTTAAGAAAAGGACTTTGTTTTTGGATTATCCCTGGACTGATTATTTTGAAAACTAACTGTTTTAACCGGGTATGATTTGGACCATTTGTTGGACTTTGTTTACTCGTTTATAGGAAGTAAAACTTACATTTTACTAATCAGTGTATCTGTGTGCTGGTTGTGTGTTATTCATCACCACTCTCACTATGTTTCCCTGAGTGCACTCATTCTCCTAACAGGGAATACCTCAACAATCACATTGTCCAACCATGAGATTATCTTTTGTTATGAGAATGATCTATCCCTTTCTCAAGCACCAGCAGTGGTGACCTTGCTGGCTCCATGCTGTCATGATCATTGCATACATTCTCCATATTCCATTTCCCCAGTTTATTGGCAGGTTGAAAAGCATTAGATATGAAAGAAGCAAAACGGTTCGATCTTGACAAACAGATTTTAATATTGAACAAGATGAACTTAATTACACACACATACACACACCTTGCCCTGACACCATATCCTTTTCCTTTCAGAACTGTCTAAATACATGTTGGCCTCCTACTAGTAGGTACAATGTCTAGTTTCTATTTAAAAATTAGTGGAAGGGGAAATGATATAATTTGATTTTATATCTCAGAATGAAGAAAGAATGAAAGTTGATAACATTAAATTGTAACGCTCTATATTATAGGAATAAATATGCACAAAAGATAAACAAAATTAATAAATTACACTTTTCTTGGAAATTAGAAATAGAAATTTAAGAAATTAGTATTTGTTGTGGCTCACCAGCAGCTGATGGAGCTGGCAGCAGAGTCAGATAGCGAGGAGGTTGGGGCCAGTCCTGAAGGCTGAGGAAGGCTTGGACGAGGGCTCTGCGTCAGAGGCAGAGATGGAGCCAGGGCAGGCTGGCAGTCATCAGCTGCCTTCAGGCTTGGACAGCAGTGAGGCAGGGGAACTTCTGGAACCAGTTCCCAGCCTGCACATGCACAGACTGCCCAAAGGAAGTAACAATTAGGAACTCAGGGTTGACATGGGAGTAAGGTGGATGATGAATGGCCCCTCCCATAAGGATTAAAAGAAGAGCAAAAGGAGAGGAGGCTTTTGCAGGAAAGAATTTGTTCGTTCCTGCCTCATGAAGATCTGTCTATGTAACCTAGAGACTCTTCCCTGTCAGTACTGCATGTGGAAATATTTACCGGGCAGCTTTAAGATAGATAAGGTCTGAGCTAATAATTATACCTTTGCAAGACTGTTTGCCTGGATGTTGGCTGAATGTGAATGCAATAAATTCACATTCATTTAATAAAAGAGGTTTTGCCGGGACACAGAGTTTGCTTAGTACTTTTGGGGGAAACCTAGGACAGAACAGTATTGAAGAGGTGAGAAGTAGGCATAGGCCTATTCTGGGAAAAGCTAGTGGAGAAAACGTCATTTTATTTTAAACAATATAGTCAAAAGATGAACAGAGGTAGATGCAACCATTTCATATTGATTCATCAGTACCTACATGATAATAACACAGTTGAAAATCAGCCTCAAATATAAAATCTATCAAGAACATTAATTAAGCCTATAATGTATGCAAAAAAGCAACCAATGACAAGCCTTATGCCCATAGGAGGTGCAGATTGACATAAAAACAACTAATAACAAGTCTTACACCCATGGGAGGCATAGATTGACATAAAGCTGCTTCTGCACGCATAAGTGATTAATGGCAACAGCCTCAGCAAAACACAGGAAATGAGAGTTCTTGTGGTGCAGTAAAACTTTAAACACAGAGTTTGGATCCACCTGGTGGTGCGTATGTAGTAAGTATCTCTCAATGGCTGAAGAAGGCATTTTATGGCCATGGTTTGCTGCTCTTGTTGGATTACACAAGGCTGTCTGGACCCATTTCAGAAGATGCGCCTTTATTCTGAAAGACAAACACCTATCAGTTCTGCTGATGTAATTGTCTCTACAATTACAAATAAATCATTTTATTTTGTTGAAGTATGTCCTGGTAATAAAGTGATACTACTCTTTAAATATAGTGTTATGTCAATTCTGTTTTTATTTTCTTTCTTTTGGGATTCCAGTGAAATGAAACAGAAGCTTGATGAAGAGGGAAATAAGTGCAGCATCCTTTCTAAACACGGGAGATTTAATGAGCATTGTTGCATGCGTTGCTGCTCCCCATTTACTTTTCTCATCAATCCTAAACGACGGTGTCAAGACTGCAAATACAACATCTGCAAGAGCTGCAGTTCTTATCAGAGAAAAGAGAAAGCTTGGCTCTGCAACATGTGTCAGCAAGCTAGGTGAGTTTTTATTGTGACATGATGCCTTCTGACTTCTTTTTCCCACTATTAAGCCATTAAGTCTAATGTCACATGAAAAGATGCATTCAGTATTCCAGAAATTTCTTATGGCACTGTTGGTTATTGATTCTTTGGAAAATCATATAAATTATTCAGAAGATTTTGCTTTCTTCATGAAGGAAATTGTTTATTTAATTGTGTTTTATTTTCAAGATGGTTTGATGAGATGATAACTCTGTGTCTTGACAGACTTCAACACTGGGCTCTATCTAACAAAATGGAATTCAATGGTAAAAAAAGTAAGGTTCTAATTTAGGCAAGAAAACAAAATGCACAGGTACAGTATATGTGGTACCTTGCTCAATAGTAGTAACTGTGAGAAGGATCTTGGAGTCCTAATGGACAGTCATTTAAATATGATCCAGCAGTGTGCTACAGCTGCCAAAAAAGTCAAGTTCTAGGCTGTATAAACAGAGGGATAGAATCAAGATCACATGCAGTGTTAATACCATTTTAATGCCTTGAAAACCACGCGTGGAATACTGCATCCAATTTTGGTCGCCATGATGTAAAAAAGAAGTTGACACTCTAGAAAGAATGCAGAGAAGAACAACAAAGATGATTAGGGGATTGGAGGTTGAAACATAAAGAACAGTTGCTGGAATTGCATATGTCTAGTTTGACGAAAAGGACTAGAGGTAAAATGATAGCAGTGTTCCAATATCTTAGGGGCTGCAGAAAGAAGAGGGAATCAAGCTATTCTCCAAAGCACCTGAGGGCAGGACAAGAAGCAATGGGTGGAGAGAAGCAACCTAGAACTAAGGAGAAATTTCCCTACAGTTAGAACAATTAATCAATAGAACAATTTGCCTCCAGAAGTTGTGAATACTGCAACACTGGACACTCATATCTTTATCTTTGAACAAACCCATCATCTCCATATGATTCTTTGTCACATTTTCATAAGCGCTATTAAGTGTCACTAACATTTCTTCATGCATCTTTATTGTCTCCTGTTGAGTCATTTTATAGTAGTTTAATATATTAAAATTTACTCAATATACCGCCAAGATTCCAGTGTCCCAATATCTAAAAACTCCAAAGAACCCAATTATTAATAAAATTTAGTCAGTCCCAGAATTATACTTCCAAATCCCCTATATTTATAGTCCTTAAAAGCTATACATTGTTGATTTATAATCTTTTTAATTTCCCAGTTTATGCCTTCCCAATTGTCTGAATGTTAAAGTCTTGTTTATCTTTTTCTTTTCTTCTTTTCTCTCTCTCTCTCTCTCTCTCTTTTTCTATTGCCTTTCTTCTTTTGCCTTGAAGGATGTTCTATCAAGTAGCATCAGTAATCCAAATTGGTCCACCAGTTTCCTCAAGTCTTTCAAGTCCACCTTCCCTTAAACAGTTTCAATAGGGTTTTAGGTATTTGCTATTCAATTTGGCTTGAAGATTTCCAAATAGCTCACAAGATATTTCCGGACATCCAAATCACCTACTGAAATAGAATCAACGTCAAGTGGCCTTCCAGGTGTTATTTTTTCTCTCTCCTTTCCTTTGTATATATTAAACAATTGAGTTCTCACATTGCAGTAATCTTTTTCCTCCAGTAGGTGGTTCCCCTATTCCAGATCCAGCATTAAACAGTATGCAAAAACCAAACAGCAGAATGTCAACTGATCAGGAGGGGTTAGCAATAAAGATTAACAAAGCAATTTCTCCTGATAATCAGTTTTCAAAATGTTGTTAGATCTTTTCCAGGCTTTCTGTGTCTTAAATCATTCTTTAGTTATTTCTTTCACATCTGAGTCTTTAATCTTTCTCCACGTATCCAGTCGCCACTTACGTAAAGTTTGGAGATTATTTTTAAAAAATATTTTATTTGAATTAAAATTCTAAAATAAAGGTTGGAAGTTATCTCACCCAGTTTCAATGCTCTGTCTATGAATCACTCCAGCACAAATCTTAGTGTCTTGGTTGTCCCAGCTTGTGACAGGCGAAAATGGTCGTCATCCCTGCTGCTGTTCAGAAGAGCTTTCTTTGGATCAATGAGGAAATTGCAGTTTCCTCGTGGTCGACAACGTACCTCTCCTTCACCACTCCTCCAGGGTGGCTTTGAGCTCGTAGGGTCTCCCGGCAAGTTACCTGCTGATTTTCACGGAACCTGGCAGAGCTCCGCTAATTCTCCAGCTGTTCCCGGCATGACATCAACCAGAAGCATGGGCGGCAAGTGTATTACCTTTTTTTAAAAATTATTTTTAATTTTAATTATGAGAATACAACACAATACATCCAACTTATCCTTGTTATGCATATATACATTTTACTTCATCATGAATAATCTCCTTATTTAATATATTAATTACTAATTAGTCTAATCATAACTACTAATATTTTGACCTTGTCTTCTACTATATAATCATTGATAAAATTTATTCCATATTTTATAATATTTTGTCTCTCTTTGTCTTTTATTTCTAAAGTTAACCTATCTGAATCTGCACATGCCATAATTTTTTTAATTTCTGTTTCTGGAAGTATGATTTCATTTTTCCAATTGTAAGGTTTTTCGAGTGCAGCTCCGAATCTAATAAATCCAATGAAACTCTGAACACGAGGCTACTGATAATCAGTTTTATTTTCTGATATCAGAAAGGAAAAACTGGGCAACCTTTCAGTCTCCCACCTTAAAACAGCAAGGCAGAGAGAGAAAAGCAGGCATGCGCAAAAACTTTTTCTTGAACTTTTATAGATTACACAGCTAGCAAAGACCATCATTGCTATGGAAACATTATTTCATATCAAGCAAAGCTCATGACTTTCTCAGCACCTCTACAAACAAAGAGACCTTACTTAGATGGATTGGAAAGAAATACATTTTTGCTCAAAGCTTCATTTCTCACATTTTAAGTTACTGGGAAGAAGACATTCTAAGTTAGTTACAAGCAGATAGATGCATTTTGCATTTCCCAAGTAGTTACTTTGCTAGGCTAAGATTGGCTGTTCGCCCAGAAGTTTTTATCTCTGCAGTTAGCTCATCTCCCAGCTCAGCATAAGTTACAATGGGGTACAGCAAGGAAATCAAAGATTGGGCCAGACACACACTGTATATGCACTCTGTTTATGCTCCAATCCCTTCACAATATTGTGCATATAATATTCTAGCTGCCGTCAAAACATGTACAATTAGATACATTATTTCCTTCTTACATTTTTCTGATATTATTCCAAGAAAAAAAAAATCCAGTTTAAATGGAATGCACTCCCTCACCATTTATTCTATCCATGTTTGAATCAGTCTCCAATATTTTTTTGCAGCGTTGCAAGTCCACCACATGTGAAAATGCCTATATCCATAATGTAATCCTGAGACAATTCAAATTTACTACCAATTGCATTTTCTTCTTTTATGTGGGTATGAATTTTAAGCCCAGAAGAAACATTTGAAAAAAATTCAAGTAGATCAGGGTGTTAAACTCAATGCCCGCGGACCACATCCGGCCCATAAGGTGCTTAGATCTAGCCTGCAGAGCTGCCCTGGAAACAGCAAAGGACTGGTCCACAATGCCTCTGTCATTGAAAACAGAGCTCAAGAGAGCCATGTGCAGCCCTCCTGGTCCCCATTTTCAGCCACGATGGCTTCCTGCAGCCCTCTGTTAGCAAAATAGAGCCCATTTACACTGGCAGAAGGCTAGAAAAATGAACTAAAAACAAAACAAATTTTAATGAGAGTGAAGAAGGGTCTAAGGGAAATCCTGCCTTAGCACTTGGCCATCACAGATGCCCCTGAAACAAGTGACCACGAGCTGGCCATGCCCCCCTGGCCATGACCCCATGACACCCCCCCCCCAAGATCAAACACAATCCTGATACAGCCCTTAATGAAATCAAGTTTGACACCCTTGCAATAGATTATGTAGGTAAAAACCTTAGGTAAAAGTATTTTGTATAAGTTCTTGCAATTATTATACATAGCAAAAGAATAAAAAACAGGGTCTTGGAATTAATAGGTTCACATAGATTGTGTCACTGAAATTTACATTCTCCTTTCACAATGGAATCCTGGGAACCAATGAGATGATTGATGAATGAGAAAGAAGAGTTTGGCAAATATCTCACCAATCTCAACAAAATAGTGCTAAATTTATTACGGTAGACTAGATCAGGAATTGTTACAGGAATTGATATAACTTTATTGTTATCTAGATTTTGAAAGCCAAAGAGAATATCTACATTTCCTTTATTGAAAAGAGAGTAAGGACAGAGCAATCCGAAGTTTCAGACTAGGTAGGCATTTAAATGATAAATTCCATGTTATTTCCATTTTCCTCTGTGCATTCTGCTCTTTTTACATAACTTAAGAGAAATGATCATTCAAAGGAAGAAAATGCTATCCTTTTTTAAGAAGACAGGCACCTAAGAGTTCCAGAAAGGTCATCAAATTGAATCCAGTTACTTTGATAATTTTATTTACAAATTCATATTCAATTACCTATACAACGTATGTATTTGTATATAATGTGTGCATATGTATGTATGAATGTGTATTTTTACACTCTAGCGCAAGGGTGTTAAACTCAAGGCCCGTGGGCCACATCTGGCCTACAAAGTGGTTAGATCTTGCCCACGGAACTACCCTGCAACCAGCAAAGGACTGACCTGCAGTGCCTCAGCCTGGCCCAGGCTGACCGGGCATTGATCTACAACCTGGTAGCAGCCCTCTGGGCCAGAACGTGGTGAGCCTTAGATCCGTGAGATTGGCCTGGAACCAGTGAGAGGCCACCCCTACCCACCCTCTGCCCCCTAAGCACCTACTCAGGAGCCGGTGAGGACATATGGGGCCTGGCAACACTGGGGACCTGCAGGCTGACTGTGTTCTCAACTCTTCCCTTTCACCAAGGATGCTAGCATAATAGTGTTGTCACAGGAGCCAAGAAATGAACTGTAAATTGCAATACTAGTAAGTTTATTTTTCCAAAGTGTTAAATTGATGAAATAACTGAACACGAGCTTCCACAATCCATGTGTATGGTACAATCCTTCTAATTCCTTTAAGCCAGATAAAGCAGCATTTGGTATAACATTTTTTAACAGTAAAGTGAGAGCTTTTTCTCAGTGCTACCCTTCCATCATTGAGTTAACAGAAAATGTAAGAAATTTATTAAATAATGGTAGTTCCCTGAGGATTTGAAGTCACTGTAGTCAATTTTAGTCAAAGTCTAACATCAATTGTAATAAAACAGCAGATTTTGTACATTTTATATAGGAAACAAGGAAAATGCTGTTTTCATACCAGTGCAGCTAAAGATGATTTCGCCTATCTGACTCCTGAGCAAGGGACAAGAAGAAAACAGAATTCTAAAATGTAGCCAGGGATGTGGTAGTTAAATGCAAGCAGGGAAAGTCCTGCCTTTTAAGTACAAAATCAACATTTTTAATATCTGGTTCCAACTGAGCATGTAATGAATATATAGCACTCCTGTAGAAAATTTGTATGTAAAACCATCAATTTTCAAATTAGTAAGTTATGAAGCAAAGCAAACAGAAAAAAATAGCCATCCCTCACAGACATGAAGACTGTGCTTGCAAGCCACATAAAATATTAATGCTGATTTGGGGGATTCTAAATTGGAATCATTAATGGAGCATGTTCAAATTTTATTTTTATAATTGAATAGGAGGCTATAATATATTACATTCAGTAGTACCTGATTTATTAATTCAAGAGATCCCGTCTGCTGTGGTGGTTAAGGTTTTAGATTAGGAAAAGACACTTTCAATTTCATCCATGGAAGTTCATTGGGTGAATTGGGGAATGTCGTTCTAGCCCAGCCTATCTTATCTCAGTGTTGTGCTGGTGGTGGGGAAGAAGACAGAGTACTATCTATGTCACCTGGAGTTCCTAAAGAAAATAGGGTGTAAATGCAATCAATCAATAGACCTGAGCATCCTGTTTATTTGTTTGTTACATTTTTACACTACCTGATTCCCAATGCTTCTAGATAGTTCACAATAAAAACATACAGAACAATAAAATGACATAGTGATAAAAACAAGAAAGAAAGATGCCAATACTAGAAACATTAGAAAGCATTGGATGTCAGAGAAAGATAGTGGCACTGGATGTCAGAGAAGGAACATCAAATCAGAGGGCATATATTATAGCTGAGAAAGTGCACTTTCAAGGCCCTGATTGTTTAATTGAAGAAACCTGGAGCAAGTCAATGTTGCCAGATCAGCTAGACAGACATTCAGTGATTTAAAGTTTCTGGGATATAATAAAATCTTTTTCATTATGGAAATCAAAAATAAATATATTTTTCTGAATTTTTATTTTCAAATTAAAGAAATTCAGGGCTGAGCTTAACATTGCTGAGTTGTTTAACAAATGGTTCTTCTCTACCCAAAGAAATTTATATTCTGACTGTGTACACATTTCCAAATCTCCATAACTTCTCAGCATGGGAGCTTAGAATATAGTATGTAAGTTTTCAGGTAGACTTCACATCTCTATTTTTGTAAAAAGCCGGAAATATTTTGAAAATTAAAATTGAATATGAACAGATGCAACATAACAAAATCAGATGAGGAAAAATGCTTGATTTGTTAAGAATCTTGACATGCCCCAGAATAAAATGTTTATATATACTGTTGTTGTTCTTTAGCCCAATCTAGTAGAGGGACAACTACTAATTGTATTGTTTGAAGCTCACTCAACCCCTTTACCCATCAGCCCGCACGCACAAAATAAGTGCACTCTGGGAAGCCAGTTTCCATTTTCCTTTAGCATTTGGAGGAGACAGAATCATAAAGAAGAATCCACCTGTGGCACATGTTCATCCAAGGACAAATCCATATCCCCACCACCACAGCATTGCTGTTGAGATTTAGTTTATTTGTATTTATTAATTGTTATGTTCAGCAGCAACTCAATACTGCCTATCTTGTTCTCATTGTATGTATCCATATTTTCCCCAGTTTCACTGTATCCTGTTCTTTCAATAAAGCACCCAGATCTATGCACACAGTTTGTTTTATTGGAGGATAGGTGGGTTTAGCTGCATGTCAAGATGCACACAGACTAACATAATGAGGACAGAACAGTGAAACAATGGCTACCCAGCAAGTGGGAGCCAGGATAATGACTATACAGAGACCTGCTACCTGCCAATGCAACAATCTGCATATTGCCATGCAGTAGTCTCTAGATAGTCAAGCACTTCCAGAAGACACCATGTCATAGAGCCGGGCACTTCATACAAGACAAAGTCTCAGGTCTCTAATTATTCCAAATGGTCATCTGCAAGTAATGGTTTTGCTGGTAATGGTCATAGTCACTGATTATCCTGGACCCCTCATGGGTCTTGCCCTTGGCCCACCCATGGAACCTGTCCCACTCCCGCACCCAATGCACTTCAGCATCACCGGTGGCCTCTGTCACCACCAAGGATGCCAACACCTCACACAGGTCTATTAGGCCACTGCCATCACCGCCCAGAGCAACAGCCCCCCCCCAGCCTGAAGAAGGCGAAATGGCTAGCTAGAGGTAGTAGAGCATGCCCAGGCCCAGCAAGCAAAAGTCTGCCACCGTGAGTAGAGAAAGCTGTATCTCCCCATCAGCCCCATGGCTGCCCAGGCCAGCCAGTATTGTGTGCCTTCCCCCCATCTCTGCTGGGCCTGGGTGTCTATGGCAAGCGTTTCCCCACTCACAGTCTTTCTACCTGGCCACTTCCCCTCCTTCAGGCTGGGTGGGTCTGCTGAGTGGTGGCAGTGGCAGCTTGTGGCGGGGCCGAGATGCATCGGGTATGTGAGGGGAACAGCAGAAAAAGGAAACAAAGCACCAAAGAACATGGGTTGATAGAAAAGCAAGAGCATAGAAAGCTCAGAGAAACAGTGTAAGATTGGAAGATGTGGAAAAACCTAGCCATAAGATTGGAGTCAGATAAGCCACCCCGTAGAGATGGTGAAGAGGGGGGAGACTGCCAGCAGGGTTGAGGAGAGCCACATCTCTCCTCCTCAGCTGGCCATTACTCCCTTTCCTGAAGGCGGTTGCAGCAGTGGTCAGAAATGGCCACCTCAAAGAAGAACTCGACCGGAAAAGAATGTGCAGGAGGAAGATAAGAAGAGAAAGTTTTAGTTGACCGGGTTAAACTACAAAAGCAACAATGTAAGATGCCCTGGAATTTAAACTATATATAAAAAAAACATTGTTCCCAAAGAAGATTTTGAAGCAGCAAAGGACAGAGGGAAGGGATAGGATTTGTTGTTTTTTTTCTTCCCTTCCCTATACTGACATCTAAGAGACTTAAGCAAGAAATTGAAAAAAAAATCCACTTTGACATCAATAGGTATTTAAGCTGAAAATAAAATGTCAAAGGGATAATAAAGATTTATGGATATTTAAAAGCTTTTAAAAGCAGGAAAGGAGAGAAAAAGAATAAAAGGGCAGGATCTGGAAAAATGGAGGAGACTGCCTGGAACTAAAAGGAATTTACAGTGAAACCTCAAGATTCCTAAAAGATACATTTTAACTGAAACTTGCAACAAAATAATAGAACTCCAGGAAGAGAAAGTGGAAAAAAGAAGAAGAAACAGTTTTGGATTATTTGGATTACTTGGTGATCTTTGGATTTTTGGTTATTGTATTTAAATGACAAAAATCAATCGGGTGGTTGTTTAAAAGTGTTTAAAATGGCACCACTTTTAGAAGAACTGAAAATGGAACTTAAAAAGTACAAAGAAGATGCACTAGAAGGGAGAGGTTCTTTTGGCTTCATATTTCAACTCTTAGAAATGGAGATCTGGAACTATGAGAAACAGCAAAAAACGCTTGCAGAACAAGAAGATTGGGACAAAGAAGAAGCCATCTTTAATGATCAAGTAATTTTATGTGGGGGGGCGAAAGGAAAGGGGAGAAAGAGAATGAAAAGTTTAAGATCTGAAAAAACAACCAAAAAGAAGAAGAATAGTTTGAAAAATAAGTATAATATTAGAAAGCAACAAAAGAGGGGATTACAGAAGAGAGAATTAGAAGTAGAGAGACAAGGGGGTAAAGGGGGGAGGGAGAAGAAGAGGGAGAAGAAGGAAAGGAAATGAAGTTATAAAGGCCAGAAACAAGATATAGAGAAACAGGGAAAAGGTATAAGAATTGAAAGTATAAGCCTGTTTAGAGAAAATGGGTGAAATTTCTGCAAAGGTACACAGGATAGTATTGTTATATTACAAATAGAAATTATTTTAGAAAATATGATTAAAATGATGGATAAAATATTTATTGTAATCTAGTGGAATGTTTGTTAATAAATAAATGAAATAAAGTGAATGAGAGAATTAAATTAGGTAAGGATGGGGACAGTTTAATTATTATTAATGATTTATAAAATATAAGTGAAGAGAAATATGGGGGGGGGAGAATTAATTATGGAAAGTTTATAAGTGTTCCCAAGGAAGTATGATATTTAATTGAAAAGAAATGTTAAAGATGTTAAGATTTTAATGGATATTAATGATAGAATTGAATTGGAATGGAATGAGTGCTTTGTTTACATATATATATAATCTTTTTTTACTCTTAATCTTACACAGGAAAAGACCTGAACACACCTAGACCTACAATCTTTTTTTAAGAATATAGTGTGTATTTTAAGAATGTACCAAGCAGAATTTGATTGGAAGTTATGTATTATATTGAAAGTTATACTCTTAAAGGTATACATTGAATCTTAAATAAGAGTTGAATAGATAAAAATTAAAAGATATAAAAGTGTCATACTCCAATTAGTAACTACAGGGAAAATTTGTTTAATGAGAAAATATAATATGAAATTGAAACAGGACAGACAAAAGTATAAACATAATGATTTGAATTGAGATGAGATGAGATAATCAAAATAAAGTTGAGAAAATTAAGAGGGGGAAAACTATGTAGAAAATGTAAAACAGTAATAAGATATGGAATAGAACACAAAAATGAGCATGAAATTGAGTTTGTGTCTGTATGAAGAAGTGATAACCCGGGACCATGCTATTTTCAAAAAAGATGTTTTATTTGTATTATGCTTTTTTGTGTGTGAAAACCCAAATAAAATTTTCAAAAAAAAGATTGGAGTTAGATACAACTGAATGGATATCATCATCATCATCTGATATTTTCCAGAAACTACAATAACAAGGTTGCATAAGTTAATTAGAATATTCTCCTTAATAAAGCTATATACTGAAGCTCATGTCTTTCTTTTATTCCAGGTGTATTTGGGAGGTTTGGAGATCAATATTAGATCAAATAACCATTAGTATGTGCTATCTTCAAAATGTAATCCATAAAATGCTATTTGTCTTTTTGAGGAAGTGCAGTTTAAAATACATAGAATTAAATTCTTTTTTTAAAGAAAGCGATAAAATGCCTACTTTTTTTCAGGATAATATATATAAATCATGCTCCTTTAGTTTTTATGAAAGGTATGGGTACAGTGTGCATTTCAGGGTAAAATATCGAACTATTTGCATTCAACTTTTACAGTTGGTAAAGATTACTTTATGTGTGGCTCTGGGCTGCATATCACCTGTTCCCTGATGAATTAGACAGAACATTTCATACCTGTTGAGTCTCACAAGTTTATGACCTTATGAGTCTTGCATTAAGCAGGGAAGAGGGTTATGTACATTAAGATCATGTCTTTATGATCTCACTGATGAAAAAATTATTGATTAGCCATTATTGAAAAAAGCATACACTTTATTTCCTATATTTAAAGGGTATTTTACTTAAATTACACAAAAATTATAATGTACCTGGTGCATAATTGTTTGTTATGCCCTTTTATCAATATTGTTGAAATGAAGATCAAATATCTGTATGTTGAAATATGTTGAACAAATCAAACAATTCAGTGAATTTTACTAATTTCCTTACATGACTATACATGTGTGAGATTTTGGTGTGTGTGTGTATTTTAAAGCAGACCAATTATCTGTATATATTTGATTTCTTTTTTATTTGCAGTATAGCAGATCTACCCTGTTTCTCCAACAATACAGCCTTCCCCAATAGGAAGTCCCAGCATGTTTTATAGGCATGAAATGAAATTAAGCCCCTCCCCCCAAATTAAGGCCTATATTAAAACATGCGAAGTGGGGGGGAATGGGGGGCTTGCCATTAGGAAGTACTTTTGTTGCATATGGTGCTGCCTGCATTGACCCCAATACGAAGTGCCCCACCAACACCGAGGTCAACATCCAAGCCGTTGCCACCCGCCCACCCAAATATGCAAGGGGCGGGAATTAAGTCACCCCCGAAAAGATGGCCTAGCCATTTTTTCAGGGCTCAAAAAAAAAAAAGACCCAGCCTTATTATATGAGAAACATGGTAGCTGTTTTATTTATCTAGCTGTGTGAAATCTCTGAAATGTATGCTATTAGTTAAAATTTGAAGCTGAATTTCTAGATAATTTATTCCTATGTATAGTACATAGCAATAGTATAGTTGTATCATAATAGTATGAACTCTGTCAATTACAGTGAAACACAACATGATAAACTAGGGAGAATCATTAATCTGATCCAGCACAGCTTTTTGTATGTACTTTTATTCTGCAGTCAAAACATTAGCATAAACATCGATCCTTTATTATGTATATAAGGAATATCTGTAGTGTTACTAAGAAAATATATCATAAACATATTTCTTAATACATGCAATAATAAAACAAAAACAGATTTTTCTGGTAATTTAGACCTAAACAAGAGAAAGCATAAAGTCTAATAGTGAAATAATAATAGGTTTTCCCACATATGAAAACTGATATGAAATTTCAGCATATGGGAGGAGATCCATGCAGGTATCAGTATAAGTATTTCCCTCAGTTTATTGTTATTTTTTCTTATCATGGGATTTCAATATATTCTGAATCACACCTGGTATGCAGTTACAAAAGGGAAATGCAGTATCATATGAGTCTGGATGTGTTTTGGAAGGAGATCCTCTCACATAGGACAGAACAGTCACAAAAGTGTGGAACATCTGTCAGAATAAAGTGAAATATAGTGGGACCTGGGGCCTGTCAATGAAGGAATGGATTTCAGCAAGCTATCAACAGAAGTACTGAAAAGGGAAATGGGGTCTGAGAGCTTCTTCATTCCAGCAGAGACAGCCATCAACTGGTGAACCATATCCCTTTTTTTCATGTCTATGGTTACGTGAGTCCAGATAGGATGGGGTTAACTCTGCTTAAACCAGTTTGACTGAGTCTGCACAAATTCAAGCTCTGCCCCTTTGCTGAAGCCACTCCCCAGTTTATGACTCAGTCTTAGCCAGGACTCAGATGTGTTTTACAGGGCTCCAATGTAGCTGTAATTGGAGCCTGATCGTAAAAAGGAAAAAAAGGTTTAAACCGACCTTTGAGGCTTGGAATCTGCTGGAGACTGGTGAGTGAGCTAATTTTAGCTTCCAGTACTTCCAGATCGCGCAAAGGGCTCCAGGCTCAGCGCGGAGAGCCAGGACCACGTGGGAGGGCTCCAGGAGATCGGTCCGATAAGGGCAGCCAGCTGATTGGCACGGTAGCGCGCAGCAGCAGAAATCGCTTGTGGTTTCTCTTTCACTTTCCTGGCTTGCTATTTGGATCGCCTTGGCTGCAAAACGCACAGTGCAGCAGCCTGCAGCAGCAGCTTTAGGATCTGGCAGAGAGATTTGCAAACCTTGGAGGAAGCAAAGTAGCCACTTGATCGGGCATCAGTCCTATCCCACTTGGCAAAGATTACCCCCAGCTGAAGGGCGCTATCGGCTACATTGCCAGTGCTGAGTTACAATGGTTGGTGGAACATTTCCAGCACTGATGAATCACGTGGGCGCCATTCTGACCTGTTTGCAGGTCCAAAACCTGGTGGGAGACTGGCAGGCTGTGGCTGCAGCCCAGTAGTAGCCTTTTACAGGCTTGCTAAGCCAGCTAACCAGGTAAACTGATTAATTTCTTTCTGCGTAAGGCTTTTTATTGCATTATTCCTTTGTGATTGGATTTATTAATACTCCTCACTCCTTCGGCAGGTTCCCTCCTTTCCCTGCTTCTTTCTTGTGAATTAATTCATTCCCCAGGTGAGATGGCTGATAAAGAACAAGAAAGGGAGCCCAACCCTTCCACTTCCAAAGGAAAATCCAGGGGCAGACAGAAAAGGAAGGCCCCTGAAGCTAGAGCTGAACCAGAGGTCCAGAAAGAATCAAAGGCGTCTGGAAAAAGGTTGGAGAAATGCCACCATGTGGCTTCTGATGCTACGTCAGGTCAATCTGCACAACCCCCAGTTTTACAACTGGAAGTAGGGCTTTCTACCTCTACTGGGCCACCTTGCCCTGGTATTTGGTCCTCTGATAATTCTTCTGCAGTTGGGGATCCAACTACTTTGGGAGACCTTGAGAGGTATGATAGGGAGCCTTCGATTGTGGAGGAGCTGCTTCCTCCTCCCCCTAAAAGGGCCAGACCTGTTCCTGAACCTTACAATTCCGAGGAAGAGGATGAGGCTATTCATTTGGAAGCCATTATTGCCAAGGCTATCAGAAGGGGAGTGGTAGAGGCTCTTAGAGCGTCTAAAGGAAATATCTCTGAAGCCTCAAATCAATCAGAATCAGACAGGTCTTTCAGGCCAGAGAAACCTATTCCTTCAGAGACAGAGGTTCCCCAGCATTTCAGGCAGAGCCCTTGAAGATGAGAAAAAAGAATCTGATTTCTCAGAGGATGAGGATATGGCCCCTCAAAGACCTTCCTTTACTGGTATTTTTGATGCATAGAAGTTTAGGGCTTTATTATTCAAAGCCAAGAAAACTGCAAAGCTGGGGCCCAGAGCTGATGTGGGCCCTCGGTGAAACAGAGGATGATGGCATGGTGCCACCTGATCAACTTTTTGATGAACCAGCTGTAAGACCACAAATGGTGCCTGTCCCTAGATTATTCCTCAATGTTATACAAAAACAGATGGAAGCCCCTGGTACTTACTCTTCGCTGTCAACCAATGAGAGGCCTTTCTTTTCCATGGGGTCCAAGCTAATCAGCTCCCTACAGGTACCTACAGTTGATGTACCGGTTGTGGCTATGGTATCTGCCTCATCCAATCCGGCAGATCCTGAAGAGGCACTAAAAGCTGAGGATAAGAAGATTGAGCAGTCCCTCCAGCGCACTCACCTGGCAGCCGCTTGGGCAGTTAAAGCAGCTTCGGCCACCTCCTTTTTCACAAGGTCCTCTCTATGGTGGCATCGCCAATTGCAGGAACGTGCCCCTGCATCTGACATGCGAATCCATCAGGATATTCATAAGTTGGTCGCAACCGCAGAATTCACTGCAGTGCCAGGTTTGCCTCCAAGGCCATTGTCACATCCATAACTGCCCGTAGAATGTTTTGGCTGAAGAGTTGACAGGCAGACGGTCGGCGCAAGTGGAAGGTGGCCTCTTCTCCCATAAAAGGTGACAAACTGTTTGGCGAGGTCCTGGAGCTGCAGTTGGTTGAAACCAGGGACAAGAAGAAGTATCTTCTCTAAATCAATGCTCCAGTTTTAGGGCTGCTCCTTCTTCTTCTTTTTAATTATTAAAACAAACTTTATTTGCAAAAGATTAAAAAGATACAAACATACAAATATATAGAAATAAAAAATAGTAAACATACAAATAGAACAGTAAACATATTTCTTTCTATTATATTTGATATTAGGTTTGATAGTTCATAATAAACAATAATAAATAATAACTGGCAAGTATTCCTTATCTGGTATAGATTATATATTAATTAATAAATAACACATGTTACTCTACTATTACTATTGGATTATAACTGTATTATTTAATCAATCAAACCTTCATAATGTTTATGTAATAGAAGAGAAGCTTGAAGCCATTATTTTATACATTCAATATATACAACTATATATAATATGTTTCCTGGGTTCATTTATTCTCTACATTCTTTTTCTTGCGCTCTACCCAGCTGTACCATTTATCCCAGACCAGGTAATACTCTGAATCATCCTTCCCATTTAATTTGAGTGTGAGCCTCTTCCTTTTGGCACATTCATATATTTTTTTGAATAATAATGTGTATCGGTGGTACGTTGGGCCTTTTCCAACATTGCGCCAAAGAAATTTATGCCGCTGTAAGTAAGTGGATGATCAGGTATCTCACTTTGGGAGAACAGTCCCCTTTAATCATCCCCAGAAGGGACAGTTCCAGTTTCCACTCCAGTCCGCATTTGATAATTTCTTCTATCCATATTCTTATCCTTGTCCAATATTTTTTAATCTTAGGGCATATCCACCAAAGGTGGAAATAGATGCTGAATTTCTTACATTTCCAACAGCTTGGGTTTGCTGTTGGATATATTTTAGCTAATCTATAGGGTGCCAGATGCCATCTATATATCATTTTATATAGATTTTCCTTGTATGATATTGATTTTGTTACTGTAAGATTCCTTTGCCAGCTTTCCTCCCAGTCGTCCAGATCTATATTGTAACCGAAGTTTTTTGCCCAGGCTAGCATTGGTCCTTTCACAATTTTCTCACCCAATTCGTATTCTAATAGGTAATTATATAATTTAGATATCATATTTTTCTCCGGGCCCAGGAGTATTTTATCTAATTGAGTGTCTTTTATTTCAAATCCATATTCTTTTACATCCCTATTTTTACTTGAAAGTAGGACCAATTGTCAATAATTATTTCTTGGGTTTCTAACTCCTGAATCTATTTAAGCTTTCCCGCATTGTCTAGAATTTGGTGATATTTGAGCTTTGTGCTAATATCCATCGTGTTGGGATGGAACAACATCTCCATTGTTGAAAGCCACCTTGGAATTTTAATGTAGTGGTTCCTTCTGATATCTGTCCAAATTTTAATCAGAGATTTATGTAGAGTGTGTCTGGAAAAATATGAATGGCTTTTATTGTTTGGGTTCCACCCTATTTGTAAATCATGGCCCTCTAGTGTTAAGATTCTTTTGTTTCCCAATTTAATCCAATCCTTTATCCATACTAATGTCGTCGCTTTGTAATACGTCTCCCAGGCAGGAAGTCCAAGAATTCTGCTATTATAGTCTTATAGATAGATTTTTTTTATTCTATTTTTTTCCCTGCCCAAATGAATTTCATAACAATTTTATCCAAGTCTTTAAAGAATTTTTTATCAAATAAATTGAAATTATTTGAAATAAATACAAAATTTTGAGTAGGCCATTCATCTTGATCATTGATATTCTACCTAATAATGAGATTTGCATTTTACTCCAATTTTTCAGATCCTTTCCAATTTGTTGCAATAATTTGATATAGTTGTCCTCCCTCAGGGTTGATGTTCTAGATCTTAGCCAAATGCCTAAATATTTAATCTTATTTACAATTTGTAATCCCATCATTTCCTCTAGTTCTTTTTGTTTACTGTTTGTTAAATTTTTAACTAGCATTTTGGTCTTTTCCTTATTAATTTTTAATCCTGCTAATTTGACAAATTTATCTATTTCATTTTATAATACTGGTCCTGAATCTATTGGTTCTTCTATGACAAATACCATGTCATCCACAAATGCTTGTAATTTGTACTGCTAACTTTTAATTTTTGTTCCCTTAATTTCTTTGTTCGATCTAATTCTGTCCAATAATGTTTCTAGAATTGTTATAAAAAGCAGAGATGACAGACATTCCTGTCTGACATCCTTCTTTATCTCAAATGGTTTGGTAGCTTCTCCATTTATCAGTACATTTGCCTTTTGTGTGGCATAAATTGAATTTAGCATTTTTGCAAAATTACCACCAAATTTCCTCAGATTAATCTGGTATTTCATGAAATCCCAGTTAAAGTTATCAAAGGCCTTTTGTGCATCCAGGAAAACAAGGGCCACTTGGTTTCCTGGGTGCAGTTCATAAAATTCTAATATATATATTATTGTTCTTGTATTATATCTAATCTGTCTCATGGGAAGGAATCCCTTTTGGTTAGGGTGGATTTTGTCATTGAGCACTTTCTTTAATTTTTCTGCCATTACAGTCATGAAATTTTATAGTCTGAATTTAGAAGAGATATTGGTCTATAATTCTTTATTTGATTGGCATCTGCACCCTCTTTAGGGATTAATGTAATATAAGCTTCCTTCCATGATTGTGGAATTTTAGCTTCCAGTAATACCTCATTGCAGATCTCTAGCAACACATTTTCTAGTACCTCTCCTATCTCTTTATATAACTCACTTGGAAAGCCATCTGGGCCTGGGGTTTTATTGCTTTTTTGTTTTTTGGTCACCTCTTTTAATTCACTTAAAGTTATTTCTTTATTAAGTATCTCCTTTATGTCCCCTGGTAGCGGGTGTAAAGCTCCTTCTTTCAAATATTCTTCTATTTTGTTTAGATCAACTGTATCTTGCTTATATAAGTTCTCAAAGTACTCTCTTATATTTATCTTCTTTTTTTCCAAATCAGTCTCTATTACTCCATGTTTGTCAACTAATTGGTATATCGTTCCTTTTTGGTTTTCTTTTTTCATCTACCATCTATCAGGTTTATTTGCATGTTCAAAATAATTTTGTTTTTGTAGCTTCTTGGTTAGTTCCTCCTGATCTAAAATGTTCATTTCACGCTTAGATAGTGCCAGCTCATTTCTAATTTGTCCATCTCCCGGAGTTTCCATTTGTCTATTTTCCAAATCTTTTATTTTTTTTGTTAGAGTATTTTGTTTTTCCCATCTTTTTTTATTTCTATTTGCTGTGTATGCTATAGATATTCATCTTAAATACGCCTTAAATATCCCAGAGATTCTGCAATGAGGTATCCTGTTTTTTATTAATTTTAAAGAAACCTATTAACTCTTCTCTGATTTTTGGGATGTAGCCTTTTTCTTTCAGTAGTTGTGAATTAAGTATCCATCTACTTTTCTTGTGGGTTAGGTCTTTTCAGGTTATCTGCAACTGATTGTGATCTGCCCAGGTATTAGTTAAAATCTTTATGTCCTGAATCTCCTTAAGTAAGTCACTGTTTACCCATGCCATATCTAGTCTAGACCATGATTTATGTGGATTGGAATAGAAAGTGAACTCAGTCACCCCTGGGTTCAGCTTCCTTCAAGCATTCACTAATTCTAATTGTTTGGCCATCTCAAAAAGGCTTTTGGGCAAAATATTCCGTTTTTTTTATATTTTTGTTCACATGCATAGTCTTGATTGTTATTTGTAATTGCATTATGACTATAATGCAAATATACAAATTTTTGGGTTGCCAATTTTTATCAATTTCTCATATAAGATTTTATAAAATTCATTCTGATTTTTATTAGGGGTATATATCCCCACATAGCATGTTTTTATTTTGTATGACTACCTCTACCATTCATATTCTCCCCATTGTATCATTATAGATCAATTTTGAGGTTATTTCCTCTTTAATGTATAGTACGACTCCTCTTTTTTTTTTCTTCTGCCAATGTTGTATATATTTTCCCCAATTTTTTATTTTGTGTCTCTGATCCTGTGTTTTAATATGAACCTCTTGGAGACAAATTATATCAGCTCTCTGTTTCTCTAATTTTAAAAATATTCTCTTCCTCTTAGATGGGTCATTTAGTCCGTTGATGTTCATAGATATTAGTTTCAATCCTCTTTCCATTTGCCCTTAATCCAGCTTTTATCCCTCGTTAGTCCTAGATATTGTTTGTCTCCTAGTTCTCACTCCTATCGCTTCTTGGACAGCTATTTCTTCCCTTCTTTCCTTCTCTTTCTCTCTCTCCCTCCTTCTAGTTTTAGGTTGTGATTCTTCCTGGCTTGAAGCCTCAGGCTCGTCTCTACTACTAAGTTCCTCTTCTGATCCACCTATTTGTTCGAAAAAGTCTTGTGCCTTGGTTAAACTGTCTATTTTCACTCTCTTCTCTTTCCATGTTGCCAAAATACCCTCTGGAGTGATCCATCTAAAAGAGATGCTTTTTTTTTTTTGTTAAGATAGTTAGTGAGGAATCAGTAGTCTTTCCTCTGCTCCCGGACTCTTCTTGGCACTTGTTTCAGCACAATTACTTCTCTACCTTTATACTTTATTGTTTCTTCTCTTGAAATCTTGTAAATTATGTCCTTAACTCGCCTCCTAGCGAACCTGATATGGACTTCCCGAGGGAGTCTGTGCCGCCTCGCGTAGCTTATGTGAATCATCCAATTCATTTACTATCTTGTTTTTAATCTCTTTGTAAGAGTTCCATGAGCATTTTGGCCATTACCAGTGCTAAATTTTCTTCTTTATCTTCCTCCACATTTTGAAATCTGAGGTAATAGGAGGCTCTGTCCATCTCGAGATGAATTAAGGTCTCTTCTGTCTCTTTCTTCTGGTCAGTAATTTTTCGATCCATATGTTCTAATTTCTTCTCCATTTGATTGGCTTGTTCTTCAGTTATTCAAATCTTTTCTTCATTTATCCTAATGGATTCCTGGATCTGGCCCATTTTTCCATCCAGGTTCCTAATTTCAACTTTTATTTCCCCTATTTCATTTTTCAGTTCTGTTTTCATTATTTCCCTATTGGCTCTACTTTCAATGTGGTTTTTTGACATTGACTCCTGTAGTGCTAACATCGTTCCTTGAATTGCCAACAAGGTAGCTTGAACCAATTGGGTGCCAGCTGAGGTATTTGGTTTCTCCGGGGCTAACATCCCTTCGATTGTTCATTGGGTCGATGGTGTAGGACTTGGTAGTGCTTCTGTTGGTACAGATTTTCTCCTAGTTTTCATGATGGTGGTGGTGCTGCTAGTCAGATCTTTAATAATTTTGTATTGTTCATCTACTATTCTAGTTATATTATCCCAGATAGTATTACCAATTACCATCAATTTTATCAATAATTTAAGATTTTTAATTTTCCCTATTAATTCATTAGAGATTTCTATTGTTATTTAATTGATTAGATCAATTTCCTGTCACCACTAGCTTTAAAAATTATTGTCAAATTTATCAACGATATACTCAAACTTTCAGAGGCAAATCGATTATCATTAATCTAACTTATCAATTAGCAATAGGTTAAGGTATTAATAAATCTTAATAAGTGTAGTCTAATATCAGGTCTCAAATAATCTGATAGTTAATCAAGTTAATTAAATAAACAAATGTCCCACAGTATTATAGCCAGGTGTGAGCATTTAAATTTGTTATAGTATTTCGTCTATTGCTCTTCTGAACAAAGTATAAAATTCAGAGTTCAAATTGACAGTTCTTAGTTCTTAGTAGTCCACAATACTAAACAAAGAGAGAGGAAAAGAAAGAGAAAGAAAGAGTAAGTGTTTAAATTGTCATTATACTAAACAATATACTAAATTCATTAATCTACAATAGATCAAATATAAATAAAAAAAGGAAAAGGAAAAGAGGAGAAAATACAAAATAGAGAAACTAATTATCTCTCCAAGCCAATTTCTATATAAAATAATCAATCAATATTAATGTCTTATTATTTAAGTATATAAGATAAATATATATAAAATAAAGCTATCCAAATCCAATAGATTCAAAGGAAAAATAGAAACTTCAGCAGGGAGAGGGGTATAAGGTCTCTTAATATCTTACTTAATGTTCTAGTAATAAATAAATAAATAAATCTATTCAAATATTAGATACAGTAAGGGGATGATAAATATAGTAAACATTTATCTAGCTTATTTTGTATTGGTTTCATTCCGTTCTCAGTTCTATTAGTCACTTCTAGTTACCTTGATACAATTTAACAAAATTTGCCACTCTCAATGGCTGCCTCCAGAGTTTGCACCATCACTCTTCAAGACTTTCTTTTTTTTTCTTTAATTTTTATTGGTTTTTAAGACAAACATAGACAAACAAAACATAAAAACATCAAGCCATCTTCCATATATATATATATATATATATATATATATATATATATATATATATATATATATATATATATACACACATACAGTGTGTCGGTTGGTTTACAAATTGTTTTGTGCTTCCGTTTTGTAGTCTTCAATTACAATTACATTGTATATATTCTCATATTTTCAATCAAATATTAAATACATTAATATCATTGTTAATCAATCATTTGATTATACTTTTATTCATTCATGTTTTACGAAATAATCCATATTTTACTTAATTTGTTTTATGACAGTTCATATTATCATCTCAAACCTATCCTACAATCATTTTATAGGTATAATAAGAAAAGAATACATCTTTATATATTTATTATTTTCTAAGAATCTACATATTTCATTACTATGTTTTACTGTATAACCATTGATAGAATAGATCCCAAATTTTATAAAATTGTTTATCATCTTGTTCTCTGATTTCAAATGTCAATCTACTCATTTCAGCACATTCCAATATTTTCTTAATGATTTCCTCCTGTAATGGTATTTTCTCATTTTTCCAGTTTTTGGCAAATACAATCTTAGCCGCTGTTAATACATTTAGAATCAGGTATTTCAATTCTTTACTATATATTTCAGGTAAAATTCCCAATAAAAATATCTCTGTTTTCAAGTCTATATGCTTTTTTTCATTTTTTCCAACCACGTGCGGATTTTAGTCCAATATTTCTTAGCATCCACACAAGTCCACCACATATGGTAATATGGGCCAGGTGTCTGATGACATTTCCAACATTTTTCAGATTTGTTCTTGAATATTCTTGCTATTCTTGTCGGGGGGGAAATGCCACCTGTAAAACATCTTATACAAATTTTCTTTACATGCTGTTGACATTGTCATTTTATAATTTTGAAACCACAATTTTTGCCATTTCTCTAGATCAATCCCATATCCAAAATTCTTCCCCCAAGCAATCATAGTTTCTTTTAACTTGTTCTTCTTCTAGTTTAATTTCTAATAAATATCCATATAATTTTTTAACCACCTTTTCATCAGTACCTGTCAAAATCTTATCTAAATCAGTCAGTTTATCATAGAAACCTTCTGTCTTAGAATCTTTATCATACCTTGAATGTATTTGCGCATATGAAAACCAATTCATTTTTATACCTTGATCCTCTAATTTTTGCATAGATTTATGTTCACCCTTTTCATTCAATATTTCACCATATCTAACTGTTTGTTCCTTTTTATATATTATAGGATAAGAAAATGTTTCAACAGTCGATAGCCAGACTGGAATTTTCAAATAACATTGTCTTTTAATCTTCTCCCAGTTTAACCACAGAGACTCCCACGTATAATGTCTTCTAAAATACCCCTGTGTTTTAGTTCCTTTATACCATAGAAAAGCATGCCAACCCAACAACATATCATGTCCTTCTAAATGACAACAATCTAGTATTTCTTAATGTTATCCATTCCTTAACCCACATCAAATTTGTAGCTTGGTAATACAACTCCCATTTAGGCAAACCAAATCCTCCTCTTATTCTGGCAACTTGGAAAAGTTGTAACTTTATTCTCGCTTTCTTACCTTGCCATATATATTTCAACACAATTTTATTTAAATCTTCAAAATAATCTTTTCCAAGTCTAACTGGAATTGTTTGGAACTAATATAAAATTCTGGGTAGTATATTCATCTTGATTGTTGATATTCTCCCTATTAATGACAGTTGTAAATTTTCCCATTTTGCCAAATCTAGCACTATATGCTGCTTAAGTTTAATATAGTTATTTTCTTTTAGTGTACTACATCTTACTGTTAAATGTATCCCCAAGTACTTGATCTTATTTGTGACCTGAATTTTCAATAGATCCGCCAGTTCTTCCTTTTGTCTTTATAATATATTCTTTGTCAAGATCTTTGTCTTATCTTTATTTATTTTCAAACCAGCCACCTTTCCATATACCTCTACCTTTTGATGCTGTTTCTAGTGGGTCTTCTAAAATGAAAACCAGATCATCTGCGAATGTTTGCAACTTAAATTCTTCCTTTTAAAGTTTCATCCCTTTTATATCCTTTTCTTCTCTAATATTTCTGTTTGGCACTTCTAAAGTTAACACAAACAACAGAGGTGATAATGGGCACCCTTGTCTTGTTCCTTTTCTTATATCAATAGAGTCTGTCAGTTCTCCCTCTATCATTACCTTTGCCGTTTGCTTATGATATATAGCTTCTATTGCTTGAATAAATTTTTTACCAAAGCCCATCTGTTCCAGCTGTAATAACGTGAATCGCCAATTCACATTATCAAATGCCTTCTGTGCATCTAGAAATATCAAAGCCATTTGTTTTTCAGGATGTGCCTCTCATATTGTCTTTAACTTGTCTCTTTGGCAGAAATCCATTTTGATCAGGATGGATAAAATTGTTTAAGTATTTTTTAAGTCTTTCTGCCAATATTGAAACAAAAATTTTATAATCTGTGTTTAGTAAGGAAATAGGTCTATAGTTCTTGATTTGTAATGGATCAGCCTCCTCTTTTGGGACGAATGTAATATAAGCTTCTGACCATGATTTGGGTATCTTCTTCTTTAACATAACTTCATTCATAACTTCTAGCAATGGAAGGTTCAACGATTCTTGTAGTGTTTTATAAAATTCTGCCGGAAGTCCATCTGGGCCTGGTGCCTTTCCATTGTTTTGCTTCTTAAGTGCTTCAGTTAACTCGATCATCATTATATTGCTTTCTAACATTGTTTCAATCTCTTTAGGTATCTGGGTAGATTAGCATTCTGTAAGTACTGTTTAACTCTTTCCTCAACAATATTCTCTTGTGTGTATAGTTTCCCACAATAGTCTCGTATGATTTCCTTCTTCTCTTTACTACCATAGCAAACTTGTCCCTGGTCACCTATTAATTGCAATATTTTCCTTGATTCTTTCTCCTTTCTCAATTTATATGCTAACCGTCTACCTGGTTTATTTGCATCTTCAAAGTAGTTCTGTTTTGCACCTCTGATTTTCTGTGCTAGTTCTTCTTTTTCTATTAGTCCCATTTTATATTTAATTATATCCATTTTTAACTTAATGTCCTTTTTCAGTGGCATTTTCTGTAGCTCTTTGTCAACTCTTTCATACTCATCCTCTAATGCCTTAGAGGCTAGTCTTTTCATGGTATTTCTTTTCCTTGTATAGTCTATTATCAAGCCTCTGGCATATGCCTTCATTGTATCCCATACGTTCTGCATTGATGTATCTTCTTTTTTGTTTTCTCTAAAGAAGAAAGGCAGTTCTTTCTCCATCCACTGTGTGAAGTCTTTTTCCTTTAATATCGTATTATTTAATGTCCATCTAGATCTTCTTCTTTGTCCTTTCCATTTAATTGGCATTGGATTGTGATCTACCCAAGTACTTTTTTCAATATTTATTTCTTGAATATTAGCTAACAATTCTGTTGACATCCATATCATATATATTCTGGATCATGATAAATGTCTATTTGAATAGAAAGTGTATTGTTTAGTCTTAGCATTTCTTTCTCTCCATGAATCTTTTAAATTTATTTCATCTATCATTTCAAAAGAAGATTTAGGGAGAGTCTTTCTGTTTTGCTTTGTTGTTTTCTGTGCTATGTAGTCCAATTTATTATCTACAATTCCATTAAAATCTCCCATCATAACTATATTAGCATAGTCCAGTTC
Source organism: Pseudonaja textilis (assembly GCF_049901715.1). NCBI lineage: Eukaryota > Metazoa > Chordata > Lepidosauria > Squamata > Elapidae > Pseudonaja > Pseudonaja textilis. The sequence goes on along the minus strand of NC_142008.1, from coordinate 59,109,691 downwards.
AATTATTTTCATATGTAATTTTTGATAAAATTCTTCTTGATTGTCATTCGGGGCATAGATTGCAATCAGGAGTGTTTTCATATTATTGTCCATTATTTCCACCATTAGTATTCTTCCATCGTCATCAGTATAGATCAATTTTGCAGGTATAATATAATGTATAAAACCACTCCTCTTTTCTTGCATTGTGTCAAAGAAGTAAATATTTTCCCTAATTTTGGCTGTATCAGCAATTGTTCATGTTGCTTTTTGATATGTACTTCTTGTAGGCAGATTATATCAAATTTTAATTTCTCTAATTTATGGAAAGTTTCTCTTCTTTTAACAGCTGAGTTAAGTCCATTTATATTAATTGTAATCAGTTTTGTCTCTTCCACAGTTATATTTTGTAGTTAGGTTTAGCAGCTCTCATAGATCTTGATTCACATTGTTCTTTGACTTCCACCTTTCCGCCTACTGCACCTTCTTCTTTTTCAGTTGCCATTTGGCAGTCCTCTTGGAATTCAATTAGTGACATTTCTTTTTCTGCTTCCTCCTCTTTCCCTCCAAAATATTGTGTGTAAAATAATTCAGCTTTCTCAATTGAGTCAATTCTATGTCTCTGTTCTTGCCATGTGAACATTAAACCTTCTGGAATCAGCCATCTATAATTCACCTCTTTTTAAAGTAGAATTTTGGTCAGAAATCGGTATTCTCTTCTCATCTCTCTCATTCTTCTGGGTACTTGTTTCAGGACCACAATCTCCTTGTCTTTATATTTCAATGTTTTCTCTCTTGAGTTTTAATGGCTTTCTTTGTAAATCTGATGTGAACTTCTCTTGGTGAGCTATTTCTCATTGCATATCTTGTGAAGACTCGATAAACCTCGTCTATTCCATCCATCATCTTCTCTTTAGTTATTTCCAAAGCTTCAGCCAAAATTTCTATTATTGTCTCAGCTAGGTTTTGTCCCTATTCTTCCTCTATATTTTGGAATCTGAGATAAAATTCTGATCTGTGCATCTCCCATCTCAACATCCCACTTTTATCTTGTTCAACCACAGTTAATCTGCTATCAATATCTCCAATCTTATCTCTTTGTTTATCTTCTTCAATTTTTGAGAATCTCTCATCATACTTCATCATCATTTGTTGAATGTTCTCCACCTTTTCATCAGTTTTTCCTGTTCTTTGTTCAATGTTCTCTGTTCTCTTTTCAATATTCTCTGTTCTTATTTGAATATTTTGAATTCCTTGCAAAATCATCTGCAGGGTCACTTTTTCCTGTTCTTTTTCTTGCTGTACCATTGTCTGTATTGACCGTTGTCCTCTAGATGATGAAGAGGAAGAAGTAGAAGTTAAGGAACCAGGGTCTGTTAGTTTCCTACTCATTTCAGACAATTCCAAATCTTCAGGTTCTTCTAGACCTTAATCCACTTGTGAAATAACCAATTGCAATTCCAAATAAAAAGAGTAGGAAAAAAGAAACCAAACAACAACAACAACAACAACAACAACAATGATAATATTTCTCCAGGTTCTTGTATACCTTAATCCAATCAATTGGTTAGATAGCAGTAAAAACTCAAAAATGGAAGAAAAGACCATAAACACACACAAAAAAAAGAAAAAATTGTTAAATCCTGAAAAAGGCAGAAAAGTAAAAAATAAAAAACTAAAGAAAAGAAAAGAAAAGTTCTTCAGGTTCTTCAACACCTAAATCCAATTAAAAAGTCTCAGGTATAAAAGGATTCATAAGAAAAGAAAGAAAGCCACAAAAAAAAACAATATGGAAGGTAAATAGAAAAAAAAGATAGAAGGGGGAGAGAGAGAGAAAAGAAAAGAGACTACTCCCTTAAAAAGAAAAAAAGGAAGGAAATCATTAATACTAAAAGTTTTCCTTTAAAATAAAATGCAAACCAAAAAAAAATAGACTTCAAAAACAAAAAGAAAGACAAAAACAAGTTCCAAAAGGCCAAAAATCCAAATAGCTATTATGAAAAGTAAGCTAGTAAGGAGGGGGTTTGTTAAAGTAAGAAATAGCCCAGCTTAAAAAAAATAAAAAGAGCACACTGCACCTTGTTTGGTTATCCAAGGCTTTTGTTAAAATTTATGACTCTCTTCTCCAGAGTCTTATCACCTTTTTTTTCTATAAACTTCAACATCAGACTCCAGCTATTGATAGAAACCCAGAAGAGTACCTGCAATAATACTCTCCCATGCTCTTCCCTCTATCTTATCAAACAGGCAATGTCCTTGAAAAGAAGTCTCAGCTCTTTTTCAGCTTTGTCTGGTCAAGAAAAAAAAGAGATAGAATATTTCCAAGCCTCTAGTTGGCAGTGTTAAAAAGTTTCTTCTGCTTTCACTTTCCCCCTCCTTTTCCAAACAAGATACAATAAAAATTAATTAAAAAGAGAAAAAGATATTTAAAAAGATGACTAAAAGGGAGTCTCTAGCCTAGAATATTATAAAGTCAGAAAGGAGAGAAAGAATAGGTGGAAGAAGAAAAAAAACCAGTCCAGTTTCAAAATATAAAATCATGTGTAGAAAATCCAGCAAAGAGGAAAAAAATAAATAAAAATATTACTTTGACTTTCTGTTTAAAACCGCTGCTTAATCACTTCTGTCAAGACTTTTACAGATTCTTTCTTTTCCTTAGGGTGTCCTTTCAAATCTTAAAGTAAAGAAAAAGTTCTCACCAAACCAGCACACTCTTTCTGTTCTCTTTTGTTTCGGAGCTGTCCCAACTTCAGCAGCCTCTTTGCCACTGGCAAAAAGAGCTTCTCCTGGATCTACCAGGACTTTGCAGTGTCCCTGGGATCGACAGGATGCGCTCTTTACATTCACCATCTCTTCGGGACAGTTTAGATCCGTTTGGACCATCCAGGAGCAAAGATATCGGCAGCGATCTCAGACCTCCAAGATCACATGCCGTATCATCGTGATGTCAGCTCCGCCCTCTCCCTTCAAGACTTTCTTAAAGTTCTGTCCAGGTCCCTTTCTCAGACAGAATAGATTCAGCGGTCTCACTTCAAACAGTTAATAACAGATGGCTCTTTCCAGCAATATCCACTTGCCTCTCCTCAGTTTTCTAATACCAATAGCCTGCGAAATCTCAATTCACTATCTCCTCGTTACTTCCTTCTTTAATGACTCGTTGCGTCCTTGGGTCTGCCCGCAACGGGCTGACTTCTTTCACCTTGGACTTTGGGCTCTCTTCTTCACTGCTTTGGGATTGCAACTCCCAATTACACTCCAAGAGTTACTCCTCACTTTGGTGATCCCTCTGGGATCTAACCACACCACGAACAGCTATCCAAAGGTAAAAAACATGATGCAGGAGAGCAGAGCAAAGTTCTCCTACACCGCCACGACACGACATCATCGGCTGGGCTGCTCCTTCTAACCGTAGATCCCCTTACAGAGGAGAGGGCACTTCAGGAGCTCAGGGATCCCAGAGGCAAGCCTACTAAGACCAAGAACGCCCTCAGGACAGAGCAGCCCATGACAGACTGCAGTATTGAGGCAAGTGGCCCTTTCGTGGGAGAAGAAGTCACTTAAAGATAGCAGTAGTCCCCCCATTGGGACTTTTTATCCCATTTTGCTGCCCAATGGGAAACTACCACATCTGATGCTTGGGTGTTACGAACTGTTAGACAGGATCTATCCATTGAATTTCGATCCCCTCCTCCCAGATCTTTTGTACCTTGTTCAGTCTCCAGAATACTCTCTTGTAGACGATTGGTGGAACAAGCAATTCAACACCTGTTAGATATCAGGGCCATACAAAAGGTCCCCATTAACCAACATGGCAAGGGATTCTATTCCTGTCTGTTTGTGGTACCTAAATCTTCTGGGGGATGGCAAGCCATCTTAGATCTTAAAAGGCTCAATAAATTTGTTTTGTACAACCGTTTCAGGATGCATTCACTACAGACTATTTTGGCTGGCATCAGGGAGGGTGATCCCCTCACCTCTATAGATCTAACTGAAGCTTATCTTTGTATCAGAATTTGTCAGCCACATAGGCAATATTTATGTTTCACTTACCAAGGTAAACATTTCCAATATAGGGTCATGCCCTTTGGCTTGTCTTCTGTGCCCAGGATTTTTACAAAAATCTTGGCAACCCTGGCAGCCCATTTGAGGAGTATCCCCATTAGAGTTCAATGTTACTTAGATGACATTTTAATCCAGTCTACTTCTAAGAACCATGCCCTAAGGGATCTACAGACCACCATTAACATGTTGCAAGACCATGGATTTTCTATAAATAAGAAGAAAAGCCATTTTTCTCCTTCCACAACTTTATTGCATTTGGGGGCTAACATAAATACACTTTCTTGCAAAGTTTTTCTCTACAAGAGAGGATAGACAGTCTGCATTCTATGGTTGGGGAGATTGTGAAGGCTCGTTCTTCCACCCTAGCTTCTGTATCCAAACTATTAGGGAAAATGATGTCTACCATCTCCATTGTGCCTTGGGCCAGGCTTCACTTGCGAAAGTTTCAATGGTTCCTTTTGCCTCATCAAAAGGCTGGCAGGAGTCATTAGGCTATTAGGGTTTCTGTCCCTACATCAATCAAGAGGTCATTGTTGTGGTGGTCTTCTCCAGCCTTACATGCTAGACAACCATTCAAAGAACCTTCCCATATAGTTATCACCACAGACCTGTTTGCCTCTTTGGCCAATGCCCAACTTCCCAGATTCTTCACCAGGCTCGTGCACCAGGGAGCAGAAAGGACCAATGCCCTAAGGTGTCGTTGGCCTAGGGGGCTGCTGTATGTCTTCCCTCCTCTTCCATTGTTACCAGCAGTGATTCAGAAGATCTTGGAGGAGGAGGTATTGTTGCTAGCTCCATACTGCCCCAGACGTCCTTGGTTTGCAGACCTGGTGAACCTCTCGTGCTCCACACCTTGGAGAATCCCTCCTCTCAAAGTCTCTCTTCTCCAAGGAGAAGTCTCACACCCAGACCCTCAGTGGTTCCAACTGACCACATGGTGGTTGAGCAGAGTGTGCTGAGGAAGCAAAAGATTTCTGAGAAGGCCATCCAGACCGAACAGCCTTCCTAGCAGCCCGAAGGCCTTCCACTAACAGAATTTACCAAGCCACTTGGAAAGTTTTCTGCCAGTGGTGTTTGAAATCCAAGATTTCCCCCATTTCGGCTTCTGTGACCAATAGTTTGGACTTTTTGCAGGAGGATGTTGACAAGGGACTCTCCGCTAATACCTTACGTAGACAGGTAGCAGCCCTTTCCTCAGTTTTGTTTTTGCAGGTTCCCTGTCTCTCAATCAGACCATTTTTAAATTTTTAAAAGGGGCTTCCAACATAAGGCCACCAGTGGTTCACAGATTTCCCACTTGGGACCTTCCCAAAGTTCTAAAAGCCTTAATGTTTCCACCTTTTGAACCACTTAAATCCATAACCTTGTACTTCCTCTCTCTAAAGGTGGCATTCCTCATAGCCATTACCTCGGCTAGGAGGATTTCGGAGTTAGCCGCTCTTTCTGTCAAGGGGGCTTGTGTGTCTTCCATGCAGATAGAGTGGTGTTGCGATTGGATCCCTCCTTTATACCTAAAATTAATTCCAGATTTCATAGAGCACAGGAACTTGTCCTTCCCAATTTTTGTCCTACTTCTTCCCACTCTCTTGAGCGATCATGGCACACTCTGGATGTAGAGAGGGCTTTGAAGACTTACATCTGGAGGACCCTTCCGTTCCGCAGGATGGAGGCCCTGTTTGTACCATTTCAACCCAGTTCCTTGGGGTTGAAGGTGTCGCCAACGATGGTGGGCAGGTGGATTAGGGCCTGCATTGCTAAGGCTTATCACATTTCGGCTCTTCTGATTCCAAGAGGAGTGACAGCACATTAAACAGCAATGGATCATGCCCAGTATTTCCTAGCTGAACCACAGACAACTACAATGAACTAATACATTTTACAGAAGACAATGTTGAAAAAGCACTATGCAATCTAAAACCATGTCTATCTATTGGACCGGATGGAATATGTGCCTACTTCTGAAAAAAGCTATCCACTGCCATAGCCAAACCTCTAAGCATAATCTTTGAAAAATCTTTCAGGACAAGCTCCTTGCCTAACCTATGGTCACAAGCCACAGTCATCCCCATCTTCAAAAAGGGACACCCCAGCCTAGTTGAAAATTACAGACCAATCTCCTTATGCTGTGTCACCTGTAAAGTCATGGAATCAATTATTAATCAATCCATTATCCTCCACTTAGAGACAAACAACCTACTCTCCAATAAACAATTTGGTTTCAGGAAAAAACTATCCTGTAATCTGCAACTCTTACACTGCAAAAACATATGGACTACACAACTCGATCAGGGCAAAGCAACAGACGCAATCTACATAGACTTCCGTAAAGCCTTTGATTCAGTGGTACATGACAAACTATTCCTAAAACTAAAATTTTATGGTATCTCTGGACCCCTGCATAACTGGATAGAAGCATTCCTGTCAAACAGACAACAAATGGTCAAAATTGGGAGCGTCCTAGCAAATTCTGTACCTGTCAATAGTGATGTCCCCCAAGGCAGTGTTCTAGGACCAACTCTTTTCATACTCTACATAAATGACCTCTGTGATCATATAAAGAGCAACTGCATTCTTTTCGCTGATGATGTAAAGCTGTTCAATACCACAGACAATACTACTACCCTTCAAAGAGATCTTGACTATGTATCAGAATGGTCAAACAAATGGCAACTTCAAATCTCAACAAATAAATGCTCTGTCTTACATGTTGGCAAAAAAATCAGAAAATAAAATACAAGATGAACAGTCAAGATCTTGTTGATGATCCAAGCTCTGTAAAGGACCTTGGAATACTCGTCTCTAATGATCTAAGTGCTAGAGCCCACTGTAACTAATTAGCCAAAAAGACATTAAGAGTTGTTAACCTAATCCTACATAGCTTTTTCTCTGGTAATATCACACTACTAACGAGAGCATACAAAACATTTGCTAGACCAATATTCGAATACAGCTCATCAGTCTGGAACCCACATTACATATCTGATAATAGCACAGTTGAGAAAGTCCAGAAATATTTCACAAGAAGAGTTCTCCACTCCTCTGCTCGTTGTAGAATACCTTATGCCACCAGACTTGAAATTCTAGACCTAGAAAACCTTGAATTAAGCCATCTTCGGTCTGATCTAAGTATGATATATAAAATCATACATTGCAATGTCCTACCTGTCAATGAATACTTCAGCTTCAACACAAGAACACACAATAGATACAAACTCAAGGTTAACCACACCAAACTTGATTGCAGGAAATACAACTTCAGCAACAGAGTGGTCAATGTCTGGAATACTCTACCGGACTCTATAGTTTCTTCCCCAAACTCCAAAAGCTTTAACCTTAGACTGTCTACTATTGACCTCACCCCTTTCCTAAAAGGTCTGTAGAGGGCATGCATAAGTGCACCAACGTGCCTACCATCCCTGTCCTATTGTTTCTTTTATTTTTCTTATATGTACCCATTTCATGTATTCATAACTATGTATATACTTATACCTATTATCTTGTAAGGAATTGACAAATCAAATAAAGAAAGAAAATAAACATTCCACCAGGAGTGCAGTGGCAATGGTGGCCTGGGCTACCCAAGCCTCCATTGAGGAGATTCTCAGAGCGACCACCTGGTCTTCTCCATCTCCTTTTATCCACCATTATCGCATTTATGCCTTCACTGCAGCAGTTGCTGCTTTCGGCAGAAGAGTCCTGCAAAGTGTACATGAACACTGATGTAAGTAGGACCAGACTATTGCCCTCCCTGGAATTAGCAGGGTTGAGTATGTCCCATCCTATCTGGACTCACATAACCATAGACAGGAAAGGGAACATTGGGTTACCTGAATGTTCATTTTCTGTCTATGTGGAGTGAGTCCAGCCCCACCCTGGTTTGTCTGGTCTGGGGTGGGCTGGGGGAGTGCATTAATGTGTGTCTGTTTATATACATTAGTGGAATCATGTCTCGTCTGCCTTGATGCTTCGTCGAAAACTGGGGAGTGACTTCAGCAAAGGGGTGGAGCCTGAGTTTGAGCAGACTCAGTCCAACTGGTTTAAGCAGAGAACCCCATCCTATCTGGACTCACTCCACATAGACAGAAAATGAACATTCAGGTAAGCCAATGTTCCTTCTCTATTCCAACACAGTCTGAAAGACTGCAAAGCACTTCAGCAACAGAAGAGTAGCTGATAACAACAGAAGCCAGCTAACTTCTAGATGACTAAATGGTGGTTAAAGTTTTAGTTATAGCTCAGGTGAAAAAGGAAATAACTATATATAGGACTTTTTAGGAGTTAGATATGCACATTGGTATAATATTTAGCAGTAAAGAGTGCGGTGGCTCTTGAGGTTAGGATGCTGGGCTGACAATTGGCAGGCTTGTGCTCAAGACCCAGTTGCTGCTGTGGGGAGGGTGAACTCCTATCACACATTTCAACTCCTGCTGACCTAGCACTTTGAAAGCAGATGACTGAGTAGAGAGGTGGGTACTATTAAATAGGCGGTGGGAAATAAGGGAGGTGACACAAGTGTAACTTCAGCTAACATTTATTTTAAATAAACAAATGGTTACCCATGGCTGTTGCTAGCTAACAGGGCAGCAGGCTGATAGGCAACAGCTGATGCCGGTTGACAGCTCCCTTTTATACTCAGCTGTCAAGTGGTTCAGCCAATAGGAGCAGTCCATTCTCCCACTTGAATTGTGGACCAGAGGAAGAACCACAGCAGAACACAACACTCCTTTCTCCCAGAATGGAGCATGCATAGTCCTTCAAGTAGGCGGGGTGCTGTCTCAGATGCCCCGACCTATGCAGTTTAGTCTGGGTCATCGAAGGAGGCATATCTCCTGCAGAACTGTCCTTCAATAGAGGCGATGAAGGTACCTTGGCCCTGGGTGATTCTGGACATGGTGGGAACTGCTTTGAAGGTAGGTCTGCCTCGTGGCTGGGTTTGCTGGGTCTCACATCGGCTGGTTGGGAAGTCTGGTTGGTTCTCGTCTGACTGGCAACCTGTAGAGGTACTCCAATGCTCCTTAACTTCAATATGGCAATGCCATACTTGGGCATCTTGTAGCTGGACTCTATAGGACTTTGGGCCTATCACTGCTACAATCTGGCCTGGTAACCACAAGGGGTTGCCAGCAAAGTTTCTAGCATACACTGGGTCATTTAAAACAAAGGACTTGACTTGGCTAGAGGAGTCTAAGGGCGTGGCTGGTGAGTAATTGGGATGCAACCTGTCCAGGTTGGTCCACAAGCGGTAGCCAATCAGAAGTTCCACTGGGGAACGGTTAGTGGCAGCACTTGGGATAATATGTTGTATTAGCAGGTATTTGGCCAGCCTAGTTTACCAATTAGTGGGTCCCATTTTTCCTAGGGCTTCCTTTGCGGACCTAACTTTTCGTTCTGCCTGGCCATTTGAAGCTGGGTGAAAAGGAGCTGTCAATGTGTGCCTAATTCCTTGATTAGCAAGGAACATCTCAAATGTGGTAAATGTAAATTGGGGGCCATTGTCCGAAACTAACAGGTCCAGTAGCCCATGGATTGCAAACATGCATTGTAGGGCTCTAATAGCCCTTCAGAGGTTGTGGTTGGCATTAGTGGCAGCTCAAGCCATTTGCAGAAGGAATCTACAACAACCAGGAAGGTCTGCCCCTGAAAGGGGCCCACCAGGTCAATATGGATCCTGGACCAAGGTGTCCTACAGTTTTCCCATTTCCCCTGGAGTGGCAGCAGGAGGGGTTGGCCTGGTTGCCTGGCAGGGCTGACAAGTGCCAACCCATTTGGAGATTTGGGATCCATGCCAGGCCACCTCACATAGCTTTGTGCCAGAGCCTTCATTTTAACTTTCCAAGATGTCCCTTGTGTAAAACCTTCAAGATTGGAAATTGCAGCCTTTGAGGAATGACTACTCTGCTTCTTCAGAGCAAACAACCCTGAGTGGAAGATAGCTCTTGCTGGCAAGCCTGAAATGGCAGGAATTTAATAGCAAAGGGCCATCCCCTTCCTACCCAGTCAAGGACTTGAGTAATTGTCTTATCCCTAGCAGAATGGTGTGCAATATCAGCAGCTGTCAGAGGCAGGTGGAGTTCATCTATCATGAGGACTGAAATTGTTGGGCTGGATCTTCCACTCAGGTGGGCAATGGGCAGTGACTAGAGCGTTGGCATGGCTTAAGTGCTTTCCAGCTTGGTGGAATAGAGTGTAACAATAAGCTTCTAGAAATAAAGTCCATCTGGTCATACGGGGAGACAAAACCTGAGGAGTTTGACGGTTTCCAGAAAGAATTCCTAATAGAGGTTAATGGTCTGTAACTAAATCAAAATGATGGCCATAAAGAAATTTGTGGAATTTTTTAACTGATGCCACTGCTGCTAAAACCTCGATCTGACTGTAGTTTTGCTCAGTCTGTGATAAGGTTCTTGAGAAAAAGACAATGGACACTTTCTGGCCGTTAGGCAGTCTGTGGCTTAGGACAGTGTCGATGCCAAAAGGGGAGGCATCACAGACCAATACTAATGGCAGGTCTTTATTTTTAAAAAAAATATGTTTATTGAAAGTTTTTTTAAAAAGAATATGTTTTAAAAAGAGAGAAACATGTTCTCACATTTTTGCAATGTTTTCATAGCAGTGTACATTTCTAAGTGTCAATCAAAGTCATTTGTTACAAGTAAATCTATAACTTGTTTCCTAGATTCTTACTTTTTTGGGGTTTTTATAACAATTACAAGACAATATTTATTTAATTATATTACTCTACATATATACATAGCTATATATACATTTATCATTTCCATTTTCCCTTGTTGTTTGTTTAATCAGTTTCACTAGACATCTTTACTTCATTTTTATACAACCATTTGTACTATATATTCCAAGTTGTAAAAGACTCCGCCTCTTTCTTATTTTTTAGTAACATGGTTAGTCTAACCATTTCTGCACATTGGCGTATTTTATTAGTTATTGCCAGGTCCATGGGTGTCATTGTTCATTTCCACTTTTGGGCAAAGACTATTCTTGCTGCTGTAATGATATGTGATATCAGATGCTGGTGTTTTTTGCTCCATGTTGGTTCTGTCATTCCAAGTAGAAAAGTCTCTGGGTTGAATTTAATCTTAGTTTTGTCATCTCTTCTAACCATGTCTGTATCTTAGACCAGCACTTTTGGGCTTTAGGACATGTCCACCACATGTGAAAATACGTTCCTGACTAAAGTTACATTTCCAACATTTGGGTGACATAGTAGGGAACATCCTAGCAAGTCTTGCTGATGGGAGTTGCCAGCGATAGAACTTTTTATAAATATTTTCTTTGTATGAGACTGATAACATTAATTTATAGTTAATTTGCCAAATTCATTCCCATTGTTCTAATTCAATATTGTGGCCACAATTTTTAGCCCGTGTTATCATGCTCTTCTTAACTGTTTCCTCTTCTATTTTAAATTTCAATAAATAATTGTACATTTTGGTAATCATTTTTTTTACTTCCTTGTAAAATTTTGTCTAATTCCTGATCTGTATTATAAAATCCAAATTGTTCCTTTTCTTTTTTGTGTTTTGTTTGAATTTGAACGTATGGCCACCACCAAATTTCAATTCCCTGTGTTTTTAATTGTATCTGTGTTTTCAAGTCACCTTCATCTGTTATTAATTTTTTATATTTTATTGTTTTGTTCAAATCCATAACATTGGAATATACTAGTGCCTCCATTGGAGATAGCCAGAGAGGTATTTTCACATAATGGTTTCTTTTAATTCTTTCCCATATATATAACAAAGCCCTTCTCCAATGTCTTTGAAAGTAGCTATGGGTTTTATTTTTTACACCCCAGAGAAACGCGTGTCAGCCAATCTGTAAATCACAGCCTCCTATTGTCAATATTCTTTTGTCCTCCAGGTTAATCCAGTTTTTGATCCAGGTACTCGCTGCAGCTTGATAGTATAACTCAAAGTCTGGGAGTGCCAGTCCTTCCTTGCTTCTACTACCTTGCATAAATTTGTATTTTACTCTAGCTTTTTTCTTTTGCCAAATAAATTTACTAATTCTTTTATTCAGATCTTCGAATAATTTTTTCCTAGTTTGACCGGCATGGTTTGAAAGAGATATAACAGTTTTGGTAGTACATTTGTTTTAATGATGGCTATTCTTCCCATCCAGGAGAGTTGTAAATTTACTCATCTACCTAGGTCTTTTTGTATCTGGTCTATCAACTTATCATAGTTATCAGCCTTTATTGTAAAGCATTTCGCTGTAAGCCAAATTCCTAAATATTTTACTTTTTTCGTTGTCTGAATCCCTAATTATTTTGTCAGTTCCTCATTTTGCTTTTTAGTACAATTTTTAGTTATTATCTTAGTCTTTTCTCTATTGATTTTGAGTCCTGCTACTTTACCGAATGCCTCTCTTGTATTAAATTTTTGCTTGATTCTAGTCCTCCATTATGAAGACCATGTCATCAGCGAACACTTTCAATTTGTATGTTTCCTGTTTAATAGTCAACCCTTGGATATTTTGATTTTCCCTTATATGGGTTAACAACACTTCTGCTGGTAAGATATATAACAATGGGGCAAGCGGACATCCCTGTCTCACTCCTTTGCTTATTTTTATATTGTTTGTGGTTTCTCCATTGATTATTAATTTTGCATTTTATATAGAATATACTGTTTTAATTAGTCCTATAAATTTTTCACCAAATTTCACCCTAGGTTTTTGCTCAATCAAAAATTGCCAATCTAAATTGTTGAATGCTTTGGGGCACCCAAAAATAATAACGCCATCTGGTTGTTAGATTTAGTTTCATAATACTCTAGGACATCCATTATTATTCTTATATTTTTTAAATATATCTATCTGGGAGAAAACCATTCTGGTCTGGATGAATAATATCATTCAATATTTTTTTTAATCTATCTGCGATTATTAGCGCTAAAATTTTATAATCTACATTCAGGAGTGAGATAGGTCTGTAATTTCTAATTTGGTGAGGATCTGTTTGTTCTTTGGGAATGAGGGATATCAGAGCTTCCATCCATGTTTGAGGTATTTTGGCACAATTCAGGGCCTCATCATATATTTCCACCAGCAGGTCACCTAGTATATCTTGGAATTCTTTATAGAATTCCGCAGGTATTCCATCTGGTCCTGGGGTTTTATTGGTTTTCTGTCTTCCAATTGCCTCTTTTACCTCTTTTAAGATTATTTTATCATTTAGTATCTCTTGAGCAGTTTCTGATATGATAGGTAGTTCTTTGTCCTCAAAATATTGTGTGATGTTTTCCTCTAAAATTTCTTCTTTTTTGTATAAATTAGCAAAGAATATTTGGGCTATTGTTTTCTTTTGCTCTGATTGTGAATACAGTATTCCATTTGCATCCTGTAAGGCTATTATAGTTCTTTTCTCCTGCTTTTTTAAAAATTTGTGGGAGAGCCATCTCTTGTTCGCGTTCTCAAAGTAATATTGTTTAACTAATTTTAATTTTCTAGCCATTTCTTCTTAGAGACTTAAGTTTATTTCGTGTTTAGTCAAATTTAATTCTTTTTTAATTGATTCATTACCCGGATCTTTTTGCAATTTGATTTCCAATTTTTCCAGTTTATCTTGTCTCGCAATCTGTTGATTCTTCCTATCCTATTGTTTTTTGCTACAAATGCTATTATCAGACCCCTTACATATGCCTTTGTTGTGTCCCATAAGTTTTGAGTTGTGGTGTGTTCATTCCTATTAATTTCAAAAAATATTTTCAGTTCCTCTCCAAACCTCATCCAAATCGTTCATAATCTCTATCTTGTCTTTCTAGAGGGCTTCCGCCATTAGAGGTCATAGGTCTTCTTTCTTTTCCTCTACAATATTCTGGAATCTAAGGAAGAACACTGCCTTTTCTAGTTCTAGATGGACCACTGCCTCTTGGAGTTCACAATAAAGGACTTTACAGTTTTGTTCAATATCTTCAAGTTTCTTCTCTACATTCTCCATTCTAAGTTCCATATTTATCAGTTTCTGTTCATTTCTCACTACTGTCTTTTGAATTGCTCTGAATTTATCATCCAAGTACTGGATGTCTGCTTTCACTTCTACAATATCATTTTTCATCTCACTTTTCAGTTCTTTGTGGTTTCTGGCTATAAGTTATTGTGTTCTTACCATCATTTCTTGCATCATTGCAAGGGATGACTGTACTGCTTGTAATGTTGGAGTAGGTGTTGATTTTTCTGCTCCCAACATTGTATCTAAGGATCTCTATCCCGCAGGCAAAGGTATACTCATTGTCATCTTCTTTGCAGTTTTTGTCGTTGTTGTTGTTGTCATTCTCAGGACACGCAGAATGTCTTTCCAATCTACCATTCACAGATATATTTAAGAGCTGCTTCTTTGTTTCTACTTTCTTCTGGGTTCTATCTTCTTGATTCACTCTTTTTCCTATATATAGCTTAGAGAGAGCTGCATAAATTTGCAATAGTTAACAATAAATACTAGCTAATGTAATTTTACAGCTACAGTCTATAACCAATCTTCAAGTTTGTTCTAACAAACAATTACCAATAAGCAATATTCACTATTTCCTTAAATAAATTAGAATACTAGTAGCAAATAAATTTTTCTGATATACTTTTACAATTATTCTTCTATTCTATAATGTAAGGTCTATGTTCAAAACCATTCTAACAATCAACAATTCATAAGTAAAAATCAAGAATTCCTTAATTACTTAGACAGAATAGGATCAAGTACTCAATTAATTAGCAATTAATCAACAATAGTAAACCCTTATTTTCTTTAAGATTTAGTTCTTATAAATTAATCCCTTCTTTATAAGTATCTAATTTACAAGTATCCAATTTTGGATAAATTTTAAATAAAATATGTATTAAATTGTAATCTTATTTGTACTTACTTTTTTTTCTTTTTGTAAGTTAGTTACAAAGTCTCCTTTTCTCAGCTATCTTCTTTTTCAAGATGTCTTCCCTTCTCTCAAAGTGCAAAGTCACTCTAAATGCAAGTCACCACTTTCACTTCTTATTAAGTTCACTCTGTCCCAGTCTCTGTCCAAAACAGCAAAAGACAATCAAAATATTTCAGTCAGAATGTCTCAAAGCCCTTCTCTCTAGATCTCCCTAAGAAAAAGTAAGGAAATCATACAAAAGATGTCTTTTCTCTCTCTGTCCTGGTCTACCACCTGTCAAATTCACCATGCTGTTGCCATTTAATCTGCTTGATATGCCCACTCCTACCCGCAAATCCACCACTGTCTCAAACCTCAGTTCGGAGTTTCCTTCTCATTTAATTTTCAGAGTCTTGTTTCTTTCATCGGTCTCCCTTTTCAATCCACTTTTCACCACTATGCCACACTGCTTACACTCTTCACTTCCAACTCAAGTCTGCTGGGCTGCCATTTCTTCCGATCGAGTCACAAAGACCGATCTCTTCCAGGTCGGTTTTCAGGACTTTTCCCTGCAGGATCTGGGAGTCGCGGATCTCCCTCGATGCCCTAGGGTTTTCTCCTCTCGATCGTCGTCCCCTCCAAGATCCAACCTTGCCTCTACAAGCTACCAGATACAGACTTTCAGACATGCAGGGCAGAGAGCCATTTCTTCTTGCCACTATGATATGGTGCCTCAGCCAGAAGTCCAGCAGGTCTTTGTTAAATTGGATCAGAACACTGTCTGATGTCAATAGGGATTTGACAGCTTTAAAGGCAGAGGCTTCTTTTAGGCCCCATGTCCATGAAGCCTGCTTGTCTAATAGTCTATGCAATGGCTCTGCTACTGAAGGTTTATGTGATAAAAAAAAAAGGAACTATAGAAATTTAGTAGAGCTAGGAAGGATTGTAGGTCAATTTTGTTGGTAGGTGTTGGTAGGTGAATGGCACATACCTTAGATTTGATGGGATGAGTGCCAGCTGCATCTATGTGGGAACCAAGGAAGTCGACTTGAGTGACAGCAATTGTGCACTTGTCCCTTTTAAGTTTAAGTCCTGCTTTTTGAAAACATGTTAATACTCCGTGTAAACATTTGAGTTGTGCTTTGTCAGTGGCTGAGATGAGTATGTTGTCAAAATAGGTGATGACTTCTTGCAGTAAATGTTCCATGAGGCATTGAAAGATTCCTGGGGCCATGCTAATTCCAAACTGCAAGTGCTTGCATTTAAAGGCACCCTTGTGGGTGACTATAGTCTGAGCCTCAGCAGTGAGGTCATCAACAGGGAGCTGTTGATAGGCTTGAGCTATGTCCAGCTTTGCAAAAAAGGAGCCTGCTCCCAAGGAATGGAGTAAGTGCTGAATGACAGGAACAAGGTAGATTTGTAAATATTTATTAATTGTGCTTTTATAGTCTGCACATATTCTTATGGAGCCATCCTTTTTAAGTGGAGTAACAATTGGAGTTTCCCACTTGGCGAAATCCACAGGTTCTAATATTCCCTGAGCTATCAGTTTATCAAGTTGTTCATCCACTTTAGGATGTAGTGCAAAAGGCACTCTGTGGGCTTAAGGTGGATGGGTGTGACCTGGGGATCCAAATTAAAAGAAATATGGGTTCCCATATAACAGCCCAGGTCATCACTGAAAACATCAGCAAAGTCATTAAGCAGGGTATCTTCCTCCTGTCACTAATGGAGTTTATGCCTCCCGCATGTAACCCCAGGAAGGCAAACCAATCCAATACTAGCAAGCTAGGTAGGGAACCATCAGTTATGATTAGTGGTAGGTGTCCCTTGAAATTTTGAAATTGAATTGTAAACTTGCCTTTCCCAATGACTGGAATGGAATGCCCCTGATAGTCTTGAAGAATTAGCTGGCAGTCCTGAAGCCTTTTCTTGGCCATTTTTGGCAGGAATTGCTTCAGAGTGCTCCAAGACACAATGGATAGTGAAGATCCTGTGTCTATTCCATTTGATATGGCTGGCCTTCAATAAACAGTAACACAGTATGTGAATGGTTAGAGCATTTTTTAAGTGATGCAGCTTAGTAGCAGGCTCTAGTTAGGGTAAAGCAGTCTTCTATTTGTTTTTGAAATTGTTGTGAAGGCTGGAAAGAGGGAGACTGGTTGAGATTTTTTCCTGAACGGCAGACCCTAGCTAAATGACCCTTCCTCTGGTATTTCAGGCAAATGGCATTTCAGAATCTGCAGGTTGCCCAGAAGTGATTCCTGCCACAGCTCATACACATTGTCTGAGGCTGTGGAAATTTGTTTTCACCAGACCAGTTGTTTTTCTGTGAGGGTCATGGTTGTCTGAGGCGATTTATGTCATCTTCCTCATTTAATAATTCTTCTGGGAAGACATCATCATAATGAATAGCTGTGTTTCTTTGCTTGCAGGGTTTCGTTGAATGTCTGTCACTGAGAGTGTTGACAGCTCAGTGGCTTGAGCTTCTTTGATTACCATTTTGAATGTGAGATTGGCTTTGGCTAGGAGGCACCTTTGTAAATGGAGGTCTCTAACACTACAAACCAGCTGGTCTAACAGCATGTCATCCAGCTCTCTACCGCAATGAAGTGCAGCTGTGCTAAGCGCGGCCATATACTTGCTGATTGTTTCTCCCTCAGTTTGGTTCTTCCTATGGAAGACATGCTGTTGTGCTGTTTGGAAAGGTTTTGGTACGAAGTGGTTGCCCAGGATCTCCCATTCACAGACTTGACTGACTGTGGAGCCAGCAATGTGGTGGCAGTGTCAAAGACAGCAGCCCCACAAAAGCTTAAGAAGTACGCTTTCTTCCTATGGCTGGAGATCTCTGCTAGATCTGCAGCATTGAGGAAGCAGACAAAACAGTTTATATAGGAGTCCTAGGTTTCAGATGTCAGATGGAAGGAGGAAAAAGATAGGGTCGTAGTCATTTTCTTTCTTTATTTCTGTGTGCCAGAACTTGTTAGTGACCTCTGTGTTAGTGAGCTCTGTATTTAGTAGTGGCAATCAGAGCTCTTTGTATAGTGACTAACAACTTGAGCGACTTACAGCTTGGTTGCCTCAATTCGCTGATCCCATCCTCGTTGTCAGTATTAAATAGGTGGTGGGAAATAATGGAGGTGACACAAGTGTAACTTCAGCTAACATTTATTTTAAACAAACAAATGGTTACCTGTGGCTGCCACCAGCTAACAGGGTGGTGGGCTGACAGGCAACAGCTAGTACCACTTGACTGCTCCCTTTTATACTCAGCTGTCAAACGTCTCAACCAATAGGAGCGGTTCAACTCCCATTTGAATTGCAGACCAGAGGAAGAACCACAGCCGAACACAACAAGTACCACTTCTGTGGGCAATTTAACAGGGACCTGAAAGGAGCCCCTAATTGGGCATCCCACAATCAACAGTGATGTCGTCAATCCTTCAATCTTTTCAATCCAGAAACACTTCAGTGCTTCCAACATGATTGGAATAATAGTAGCAGCAGTTAAAAGTTACTAAATGTGTTTGTCATATGTTTATATAATAAAAGGCTTCCCTAAAAATGCAGGGGAAATAAGCATACGCAACTTGTCGGTTTTAATATTATTTCCAAAAGCCCATCACAGTAATAAATGTGAGTTAAAGGTATCAAAATTCTTGCATTGCTACTTAAATTGAAGTGGATTGGTTTAAATGGGTGGTGTTTGTACTGTCCATACAAAATCTGACTTTTTACTGCTAGGGAAACAGATGTGGAAGAAAATCCAGTAGGGTAATAATGATGTCATAACCAATCAGAGTTTTTTGGAGTGGTATGGCTATAATCAGGGGTGGGCTGCTGGGGGCTTGGGAGATCCCCTAGCTAAGACTCTGCAGGGCTCAGTGAGTCCCCAAATCTTGGCCCTGCCCTGCTCTGCCCAACCCCACCCTGTCCCATCTTATAGATAGCCTTTGCCAGCCTTCATTGCCTTCGTGTTGGCTCAGGAAGGAGGAGAATAGGGAGGAGCAGCAGTCACTGGATGCAGGGAGGGAAGAGCTCCTGCGTTGTGTGGCTCTC
Source organism: Pseudonaja textilis (assembly GCF_049901715.1). NCBI lineage: Eukaryota > Metazoa > Chordata > Lepidosauria > Squamata > Elapidae > Pseudonaja > Pseudonaja textilis. The sequence goes on along the minus strand of NC_142008.1, from coordinate 59,090,723 downwards.
TTGTGCAGCTGGCTACTCAACGCACTGCGCAGTGGCAGCAGTGGGAGGAGGAGTTGCCGTCCCTGCCACAGCTGTGATCCCAGCCCAGGGCAGGAAGGTATTTCACTTGTGTGTATGTGCACACACAAGAAAGGGGTGAGAGTGAAAAAAGGGGAGTAAAAGAGAAAGAGAGAAATGAGAAAATGATGGAGGGAGAGAATGAGCGAGAGGAAAAAGATAAACAATTGAGAGAAGAGAGAGAGGGGGAGAGAAAGGAAAAGAAAAAAAGAAACAGAGAGAGAGAGAAAGAAAGAAAGAAAGAAAGAAAGAAAGAAAGAAAGAAAGAAAGAAAGAAAGAAAGAAAGAAAACAAACTCTCTCAGACCTATGATGAAAGCAAGGGCAAGTTAGATCTCTTACCAAGAAAACTACAATTTGCTAGAAAGCACAAACTGGAAGCAAGCCTGATTTTTTTAAAGGAAATAACAGAGATGGCAAAAAATGCATCTGAAAATAAGATTATTTATAATTTTGGATAATGTATTATATTGTCAAACTCAAAAGAAATAAATATATATATGCTATTGCTGTTAGTACAATCTTGCCAGCTTCTATCAATTTAGAGTTCACTATGAAAAGATTACAGAGAAGTAATTTCCTACAATTAATAACTTTATTTTGGATTTGCTATCGTATTCAATGAGAAAGAAAAAGAAAGAGGGAAAGAGTAGAAAGGAAGGAGAGAAAGACAGAAAGCAAAGAGAGAGGGAGAGGAAAAAGAGAGAAAAACAGACATGAGAGGGAGGGAGAAGAGAGAGAGAGAGAGATTTCACACAGCAAACATCTAGAGACATGAAACCTGGGTAGGTGTGGCGAGGGAGTCATGTGACTGGATGGGAGTGATGTTGAGTTGGTCAAACCCACCCAGTCACATAAACACCTAGCCACGCTCACCCAATCATATGACCAACTAGCCACATGCCCACCTAGCCAGTCCTTAGGACAGAGAGCCCCTTGCTAAAAAATTTGAAGCCCACCCCGGCTATAATAAATTGAAGTTAGGTTAAGGTTGAATAAAATTTAGATAAACACCAATTGTATTTCAAAAGTAAATGACTTTGTGGAAGCATCTCTAAATTTATGCATCACATCTTCTTTTCTATTTTTCTTGGATGATATCTAAAATTTATTTTTTCACATTTTCTCTATATGATTTCTATATTTTTTCAATATTTCTGCCCACCATTTTAGCCTGACTTCATAAATAAATGCTATATTTCTTCCATTTTTCAGTACTGATAGACATACTGATATATTGCATTACATATAATCTCTACACTAAATAAAAATATTTAGTAATTGAATAATTTAGTAATTGAATTTAATTAAAAAGATAATTTTATGTAAAACAATCTTTTTTGGGATCAGGGCTTTGAATAATTAATAGTTATATATTCACACCAGAAAAAGACAAAAAGTTATTGCCACTTTTTTGCTTTTAATATGTACTAGTGTTCTTTATAGTTGGAAACAGATCCTCTCATATGGGAGAGTAGAAGAAAAAGAACTTGCAAGGGAGAGAATGGAACAACTGTCAGGATAAAGTGCAATATAAAGTGTGTCCAGGGGTGGGATTCTACTGGTTCTATAGAACCAGTTATTGATTCTGCGCAGTTCAGAGAACCAGCAAATCGTGCCCCTGGCTGGCCCTGCCCACCTCTCCGCCTTCCGTGCCCGTCTCCACCCAGTTAGTCCTTATCGCACATGTTGACTGCGTTTTTCCCTGCCCATTCACTCCTTAAGGTATTTCTTTTTTCCCCCTCCCGATGATCAGCTGTTCCTATGATCAACTGTGCCAAGATTCCCCTTGCTTATTTACTGCTTCACCTGGGAGGCTTCCCTGAGGCCCAGGAATGCAAAAAATGGGGGGGGGGTGCAGCACCCCCCTCCATTTTTTGCCTTCCTGGGAGCAAAAACGCCCCCAGGAGTCTCCCCTGAGGTGCAGGAGGCCCCAAAATGGAGTGCAGGGGGGGTTACTGCATGCCCCCCCATGCTCAGTGTTTTTACTTCTGGGAGCAAAAACACCCACCCACCCCAGAAGGAAAGCCTTCTGGGAGCAAAAACACCCACCAGGAGGCTTCCTTGAAGCCCAGAAGGCCCCAAAATGGAGTGCAGGAGGGGTGTTTCTTTATATACATAATTACATGAATAAAATATACAATACCAATAGTAGATTCTTCCAACATTTTAACAAGTAAAACACAAACAGAAGCTTCAGAGCTCACAGCAGATTAGTTTCAGTTCTCAGCACACCACTCAGAGCAGATAGTAGAGAAAAGCCACGGCCCAGATTCACTCAGTTTCAGTTTCTAATTCAGCTCCCATTGGCTGATCTATTGCCATGCTATTTATTGACTGGCCTTGTTACCATATCTCTGCCAGTTAATGAATATTCTCACACTCCTCCCTTCATGACTAGAAGAAACATAATTCCAATTAACTTAATATTCTTCCCATGGTGCACTCCACCCAATGGCTTGGTCATTATGTTGGCCAGATTGTCTTCTGATGCACAGTGAAGCAAGCTAATCAATTTACATTTGATGGCTTCTCTTACATTACAATATATAATGTCCACATGCTTGCTTCTACTTTTTTACTCTGACATCTGTTGCCATTTTTATGCAGGCAGCATTATCCTCATAAACTGATACAGCTTCATTTACCTTTACATTTAAATCTTGAAACAGCTGTATGTACCAAGTTATCTCTGAACAGAATTCAGACAAAGCAATACATTCTGCCTCCACAGTAGAAATTGCTACAGTTGTTTGCTTTCTGGACTTCCAACCAATTAGAGCCCCTCCAAACTATATCACAATCGCAAAATTGGATTTTCTGGTTTTTACATCATTTGCATAATCACTATCAACATGGCGTTTCAATTTTAATTCTTCATAAACTTGTATTTGAAGACCCAAATTCACAGTTCCCTTCAAATACCTGAGAATCCTTTTTACACCCATCCAATGTAATTACATTGGTGCAGCAGTAAAGTGACTCAAAATGCTTACTGCACAAGCTATGTCTGGCCTGGGCCACTGTGACACATATAACAGGTTCCCTATTGCTGACTGATATATTTCTTGATCACAGGCTTCACTTTCATCCTCACCCAAACTGTTATGAAAATCTGTACTCATAGGTGTTACAATCTTTCATATTATATCTCTCCAACAATTGTTCAATTTTTCTTTTTGAACTGAAAATATAACCACCTTTCTCAGTCTTTTGTATCTGCACACTGAGATAATTTTTTATTTCTCCCAAATTCTTTAATTCAAATTTCTTCTCCATCTTATTAGCAAATTCATTTACCTGTGATACATCCTTTGCAATGAAGCAAAGATCATCCACAAATGCTAATAATTGACAATCCCCACTTTCTAGTGTATATGCAACCATCAGCCTTAATTCTTGAACCCAACCTTTCAATGCCTTATCTAAACATATATTCCAATTCCTGGCTGACTGCTTCAGCCCATAAATGGCCTTGTTCAATTTGTACACCATGTTAGTCTTTTTACTTTCATATCCTGGTGCTTCAACCATGTAAATTTCTTCCTCTAATTCTGCATTGAGGAATGCAGTGGTTATGTCAAAATGCCAAATTTTATGACCATGTGCCATTGCAAATGCTAGTGCCAGCCTGATGCTTTTACTCTTTACAGTTGGCATGAATACCTCATCATAGTGCACATTTTTCATCTGTGAAAAGCCTTGTGTCACTAACCTTGCTTTATAGTGTACCTCCATTGGGCAGTACTTTCTTCTTGACACCCACATAGCAGCATAAATATCTCTCCACTGCAGCCTTCACTCTTTTGGCAGCTCTGTTGATACTAGGATGGAATGCTGTGCTTAGCCCCTGTGATGATCCCAGCAAATGCACAAAATCTCACCTAAAGTTGGTGGTAAACTGTACTCCTCTGTCCAAAATGATGCACTGTGGCACTCCATGAAGTCGATAGATGTGATTGATGAAAAGCTTCGCAAGGCATCGCACCAATGGTACATCGTATGAAATGGGCCGGATAAACAGGTCTATCACTATCCAAATTACTGTGTATCCATTGCTTTCTGGCAATTCTACTCTAAAATCTATTGGGCTCAGTCACTGATTGCAAACGTTCAAGGGGTTTTCCAGGCCATGATTTTGTGGTTGCACATACTGGACAACTTTTTACATATTCTTCTGTTGCCAACCTCATGCGGGGCACCAAAACTGTCGTTTGGTTAAATGCAACATTTTAAGGAACCTGAAATGGCCAGCCTGCCTAACATTATGGCAGCATCTCAAAACAACAGGCCTTAGAGAAGGGGGTATGTACACTAGTCCATTCTTCACTTCAAACTGTGATGTATTTGCCTTTAGCCAAGAGTCCTCTAACAAGGAAGTTTCGTAATTCTTTCTTTAACTTGTCCTCTGATTGATTGACAATCGTTTGGGCAGTATGCTGACAGGAAGCATAATTGCCTGCACTACTGATGGCAGTTATACTTGGCCAATCTTGATAAATCATCCGCCAGGAAGTTTTTTCCAACAGGAACATATTTCAGGGTGAAGTTGAACCTTCGGAAATATTGCGTCCATCTAACCTGCTTTGGCAATAATCATCATGGGGTTTGGAGGTCCTTGAAGTTTTTATGGTCTGCCCAGATCTTAAAGGGTTCTTGTGCTTCCTCCAACAAATTCTTCCACATGAGCAATGCCCACTGCACTGCAAAGGCCTCCTTTTCCCATATGGCCCATCCTTGTTCTGTTTGTGTGAGCTTTCGGGAAGTGTGTGCTCATGGCTGCAGTTGGCCCTAGTCGTTTTTCTGTAACAGGATGGCCCCTACAGCCACATCGCTGGCCTCAGCTTGGATGATGAAAGGTCTGTTGGGGTCTGGATGTTTCAGCACTGGTTCTATGGAAAACAGGCTTTTGAGTAGTACGAACACCTTCTGATACTCCTTGGTCCAGAGAAGGGCTTGGCCAGGGTTTCGTCTTCAACAGTTTTGTTCAAAAATGGAAGATAGTGGCCCGTGCACCTAGTGGTGCACAAATCATATAACTGTAAATCAAGAATACCAATAATACATTTAGGGTTAGTGCACTTGAGATTGTGATTTTATTTTATTTCAAAATGACTGGCTTAGTTCAGTGTAATACTTGTTTTACAGCTGTCTTTCACGGTACTCTTTTCAAACTTGGATACTGTCCGCTTTGTAAAAAAATTACCAGTCTAGATGGACAGATTACCTATCTAGAATTTCTAATCTGTGCTCTCCAAGCAGAAATTAGGGACCCAATCCAGCCATCTATTGAGCTGCCATGCTACCAGCCCCCACTACCACAAAGATCCTATAGGAAAAGAGCAGTATGGACAACCATGGGATCTGGCAGGGTGAGAGCTATGGACCATAAACACAAAGCTTTTGCTGTGTCCCAGCATAACAGATACAGTGCCCTTGCTGACCTTAATAGGGACACTAAAGTGACAGGTCAAGGTAGTTGTGATAATGATAACTCAAATAAGCCAGGGATCATGGTCCTAGAAGAAGAACTTACTGTGGAAAGGAGAAAGTTTGAATCAGGTATTATGCCCCAGTCACACAAGAAGAGCAAGGCATCCAAAAAGAGAAGCCACCTTCTGGTTGGGGACTCAGTTGTAAGGGATGTAAATTTAGGAAAGGATACTGAGGTTTGAAAGAGGTCAGGTGTCTACCAGGTGCTACTGCCGGCAGAGACAAGAAGCGTATTCTTAAGATAGTCAAGAATGCCAACAAGGACTGTGATGTTGATGCTATTATACATCTTGGTACAAATGATCTGTCCCAGAAGGATGTACTTTCTGTTCAGAAAGACTTCCAGAGTTTGGGGTATGAACTTAGTAATATCGGCTGTAGGCCTATCTTGTCAGAGGTTCTACCAGTATACAAGGAACAAAAAGGGAAAGGGCACTGTGTATCAGAATTTAATGTGTGGCTAAAGGAGTGGTGTAAAAGGGAAGGCTTTGGTTTTATTAGTCATGATGTCTGCAGCTGGTCCAATGAAAGCTGTACAAAAGAGATGATTTACATCCATCAAAGAAAGGGACTGAGTTACTTGGCATTAAATTCACAGATTTCCTGGATAAATATTTAAACTGAACAGCAGGGACAGGGAATTAATGGATTCAGAACATTTCTGACCCCAGCAACCTAAAACTAATAAGGATACCAGTGCATGAAAAATAGATGTTTGTGCAGGTAAGATTATCAACTTTGATGCCAACCAAAACCAAGCATTTAATAGTGAGTACCATACCATGTGCATTAATCAAACAGGTGGCAAGAAAGTAGGAGCAGGCAGGCACAACACAGGTTATGTAGAGAATAAACACAGTGTCAGACATAAAGATCTCAAGTGCCTATATACAAATGCACAAACTCTGGGGAATAAACAGGGTGAACTCGAACTACGAATACATGAAGGTAAATATGATATAGTTGGAATAACAGAAACTTGGTGGGATGAAACCCGTGACTGGAACATACTGGTAGACGAATACAAACTATTAAAAAAAAAAAAGACTCCATAAAAGAGGAGGTGGAGTTGCATTGTATGTAAAGGACCACTATATTGCTACAGAAATGCATGAAACCAAAGATGAAAACCTCCTAGAATGCATATGGGTCAACATAAAAGAAAAAAAGAATGACATGGCCATAGGTGTATATTATAGGCCACCCAATCAAGCAGAAAAAATAGATGTCCTTTTTGCCAGCCAACTAACAAACATATGCAGGAAACACACAATAATAGTAATGGGTGACTTCAATTATCCTGATATCAATTGGAAAACTAATTCTGCACCAAGTGAGAAATCAAATAAGTTCCTAACCAACCTAGCTGACAACTTCATTGTCCAAAAGATAGAGTTTGAAACTAGAGGGGCAGCCATACTGGACTTAATTCATACAAACAGAGAAGTGATAGAGGGAGTTGAAACTCTAGGAACCTTAGGTGAGAGTGACCATGTCATACTAGAATTCAACATAACACAAACACAAGCAATAGAACATAATGACACCAGAATCTTGGATTTTAAAAGAGCTGATTTCAATAAACTCAGAGAGAACTTGGGAAAGATTCCATGGATGAAAATCCTACAGGGGAAAACAACTCAAGAATCTTGGGAAACTCTAAAAAGTATGACCATAGAAGCCCAGACCAGCACAATACCACTGAGAAAGAAAAACAAGAAATCCAAGAAGAAACCAGCATGGCTGCACAAAGATCTCTCTGGCAAATTGAAAGAAAAAAAGGACAAGTACAAAAAATGGAAAGAAGGACATACAACTAAGGAAGAATATCAGCAGATAGCCAGAATCTGCAACGACAAAGTCAGGATAGCAAAGGCTCAGAATGAACAAAGACTTGAAACAAAAGTCAAAGATAATTTTAAAAAAAGTTTCTTCCAACATATAAATAACAAGAAAAAAATCAAGGAAACAGTCGGTCCACTAAAGAGAGAAGATGGCAAGGAAGCAACAGGCAACAGAGAGAAAGCAGAACTGCTTAACTCATTCTTTGCATCTGTCTTCATGCAAAAAGAAACTATAGCTCAACCCACCAAAAATATAACTGTAAAAGACAGATCAGAAATAAAAGTTAAAATAAGTAAAAGAAATAGTTAGAGAACATCTGTCTGATCTTGATGAAAACAAAATACCAGGGCCTGATGGATTACATCCCAGAGTTTTAAAGGAGCTGGCAGAGGTCATCTCAGAACCACTGCACCGTATCTTTCAAAGATCCTGGAGCACCGGGGAACTACCAGAGGACTGGAAAAGAGCTGATGTGGTTTCCATCTTCAAAAAAGGAAAAAAGAACAGACCCAGGAAACTATAGACCAATCAGCCTAACATCAATACCTAGGAAGATACTGGAAAAGATAATAAAAAAACAGATCTGCCAACATCTAGAAACAAGTAAAGTAATAACTATCAGTCAGCACGGGTTTGTTAAGAACAGATCATGCCAAACCAATCTTATTTCATTCTTCAACACAGTGACTAAATTAGTAGACCAGCAAAATACTGTGGACATAATATATTTAGATTTCAGCAAGGCATTTGACAAAGTAGACCACAACCTACTTCTTAGTAAGCTAGAAAAATGTGGAATAGATAGCACCACCACTAGATGGACTTGCAACTGGCTGGCAAACCGTACTCAACGAGTAGTCCTTAATGGGTCTAAGTCCACATGGAGGGAAGTAAGCAGTGGGGTGCCACAAGGTTCCATCTTAGGCCCAGTACTCTTCAATATCTTCATTAACAACTTAGATGAGGGAATAGAAGGGGAACTTGCCAATTTTGCAGATGATACTAAGCTGGCAGGAATAGCTAACACCCTAGAAGATAGGCTCAAGATCCAGATGGATCTTGACAGACTAGAACACTGGGCCGTATCTAACAAAATGAAATTCAATGTAGAGAAAAGTAAAGTCCTACATTAGGCAAGAGAAACCAAAAGTACAAATATAGACTGGGTGAAACTAGGCTCAATAGCAGTAACTATGAGAGGGATCTTGGAGTCTTAGTGGACAACCAGCTAAATATGAGCCAACAGTGTGCAGCAGCAGCCAAAAAAGCTAATACAATCCTAAGTTCTATTAACAGAGGGATACAATCAAGATCAAGGGAGGTACTAATACCACTCTATAAAGTCTTAGTAAGACCACACCTAGAGTGCTGCATCCAGTTTTGTTCACCACATTATAAAAAAAATGTTGAGTCTCTAGAAAAAATACAGAGAAGAGCAACCAGGATGATTCGGGGACTGGAGGCTAAAACATACAATGAATGGTTGCAGGAACTGGGCTTGGCTAGTCTAGTAAAGAGAATGACCAGGGGAGACTTGATAGCGGTCTTCCAATATTTGAGGGGCTGCCACAGGGAGAAAGGGATCAAGCTATTTTCTAAAGCTGCCTTAAGAAAGTTCAAAACATTCTCAAAGATTCATCTTATCCTGGGCACTCTTTTTTTTTTAACTATTACCATCTGGCAGATGGTACAGGATAATAAAAACAGGACAAATAGGCTAAAAAACAGCTTCTATCCCAGGGCAGTAACTCTGTTGAATTCTATTGTATAGTGCAATATTAATGCAATATCAGGGGTTTTCAATTCAATGTATAGAATGTGAAGGATGTGTGTACATAATGTACACTTAAGATGGTATTTAATCTCGTTGTACGAGGAGCAATGACAATAAACCAAACTAAACAAATTATTACTTTTGTCATGAACTGCTACATCAGGAGACTGATATACAGTATGTCTTGCTTTTGTATCCATGGATTTGTTAATAGAGGAAGGAAGAAATTGGCACTGCGGTTCAAATATTCTAAAGCACATATTGTTTTACTCCAGGGACAAGCAGTGAGTAAACCTCCATCATATTTCCCTAGTGGCAGTACTGTTAACAAATTGATCACATTTGAACTAGATCTAAAGAAATACAAATCTTGGTCCTTTTCAGAATGACTACAGATTATATGTACACACATATCTGGTCATAATGAAACTGCCTTCTTTTCCGTTAGATTTCTTTTTCCTCTCTCTTTCCCTCTCCCTCTCCCTCTCTCTCTCTCCCTCCAGTGGTGAGATTCAATATTTTTTCTACCAGTTCTGTGGGCGTGGCTTGGTGGGCATGCCGTGGCTTGGTGGGCATGGCAGGAGAAGGATACTTTCAAATCTCCATTCCCACCCCACTCTAGGGGAAAGATACTGTAAAATCCCCATTCCCTCCCCACTCCTGGGGGAAAGTTATTGCAAAATCCTTTTTCCTCCCCAACCCACTAACCTGCTTTCCAGCTCCATTCTGCTTCTTCTGTGCAGGGCAACAAAAGAAGACTCAGTATTCTTCTTTCTGGGACTCGGGGCAAAGAATAGATGGGGGTGGGGTCAGTCAGAGGTAGTATTTGCTGTTTCTCCAAAGTACGCAAAATTTCTGCTGCCAGTTCTCCAGAACTAGTCACAACCTGCTGAATACCACCTCTGTCTCCCTCCCTCCCTCTCTCTCCCTCTCTCCCCCCACTCTCTCTCACACACACGCACAAATGGATATTGTTCAATGGCGATTCAATCTAATTTAATCTACACTAGTGTCATCATGCTTTACAGATACACTGGAACTCTAAGAATTCCTAGATTCCATTCATCATCTGGGAATTCTGGGAGATTTAGTCTCATAATCTGCAAACATCAGGCTGGAGGAAATCCCTTCACCACAAATACAGAACAGTAAACATGAAATAGACAAACTGTTTCTATCTCTGAATAGGCCATCATACTTACTGTGTAATTAAGAAAAGATCAGAAGATCTCATACCAATTTTATCATTAAGATGAGCTTTTATTAATTTAGGCATGTTAATTTCACCTCTGATCTTTGCATCTTTGCACCTAATTCCATGCAAAATATTACGATTTTTTTTACTAAAAACAAAAAACCCTACCATATGTATTTTTAAAACCTGTAAATTCCATTTCTGTAGTGTGTGAAGGAATGCCTATTTTTCTATTTACTTCAAAGGAGGAGGGTTAGCTAGCTGTTTTACCATTACTCTTTAAAGTCCTACACAAATTTATAAGATAAGATATACAATCATACTTATTGCTTTTCCTATACAAATAGCATTTGCATACTCAGGATACAGTTCTTCCATTTTGTCTCATATAATTACATGTAAAGATATTGGAATGTTAACATCCATTCCTGTCTATATCATTTGATACAACAATTATTATCATAATGAATTGCTTAAAACCTATAATGTTGTCTATATAAGCATCAAAATGTATTCAGCTTGAAAATTAGGAGGACTACAGAAAAGCAAACCACAAAATAAAAATAAAATATTGTGTCTTTCACCCTACTTACTTTCAACCAAACAGAGCCTTACTGAAAATATTAAAAAATGCAAATTGTTTTGAAAGTATTGCTACTATGGTACAGTTATTTTAATAATCCTAAGGTTTTGAAATTTCTTTTTTTTTTCCCCCTCAGACTTTTAAGAGATCAGTCCCTGGAATGGTATTACAATAATGTGAAAAGTCGCTTCAAGTGTTTTGGAAGTGCTAAAGTTCTGAAGAATTTATATAGAAAACATCACCTGGAAACTGGAACTTGCTGTGACATACTAGGTAGAGAGAAAAATAACAGAGATAAGCATTTGTCTACCATGAATACTCATACAAATGTGGGGCAAAATTTTTACCTACGGTGCAGTGATCTAAGTATTATTATTGTATGTCAGGAAAAAGACAGAGCCAAGCATTGTATATGAAAGGATTGGCATTTTGTGTCATCATGCAAATAATATTGCCCTGGAAGTGCAAGATACAGGTAGAAATAACAATAACATTTAGACTTATATACTGCTTCACTGCTTTATATAGTGCTTTACATCCCTCTCTAAGGGGTTACAGAGTCAGTATATTGCCCCAACAATCTGGGTCCTCATTTTACTGGCCTCAGAAGGATGGAAGGCTGAATCAACCTTGAGCCTGGTGAGATTTGAGCTGCCAAATTGCAGGTACCCTGCAGTCAGCAGAAGTAGTCTTCAGTACTGCATTCTAATCACTGCTCTACCTCAGCTTTCCTCAACTTTCCTCAACTGGTCTACAATTGAGCCCCAAATTTATGTTGCTAAGTGAGGCATTTGTTAAGTGTTTCCCCCCATTTTATGACTTTTCTTGCACAATTATTAAGTGAAACATTACAGTTGTTAAGTTAGTAACATGTTGAATCTGGGTTCCCCATTGACTTTGCTTGTCAGAAGATTGCAAATGGTAATCACATGACCCCTGGACACTGCAATCCTCATAAATATGAGTAATTGCCAAGCATTTGAATTTTGATCATGTGACCATGGGAATGTTGCAATGGTCTTAAGTGCAAAAAACGGTCATAAATAACTGTTTTCAATGTGATTGTACTACTGTAAGTTGAGGACTACCTGGAAAATAAATGCAGAAACTGATATTCAGTTTTTGGAGGTGCTTTGTTTTTAAAAATCAAGTAATACTGTATAATTCTAATTTTAAAATATTTTAGTTAGGGTACAGATTAGAATTTTATGATTATAGTAATACACATATAAATATACATATACTATACACATATTCACAGATATAAATTGGTGGCTATACATAATAGAACATATATTCTTAATTACAAACATCTTAGAATTTCTCACATGTAATATTCTATTTTTATTGAGCTGTTACACATTTATAGAAATCAAATGTGCAATAATTTGTACTGGCAGACTTCACAAATAGTTGCAATTAAGCCACTGTCTGCCACAATGTCTTGGGTAAAGAATTGTGAGTCAAATAAAGTCTCATTGGCCATTTTAAAATACATGGGAGAAGGAAGAATAAACAAGATTGCATTTTGGTTGCAAAGTGTATTTCCCTTTTTCATCAAATATGAACATTCAGTTTATATGCCCATGAAGCATGACCTTTTTGTCCTTTCAAACAAGGCTTCATTTACTTTTCTGTTTTGTGTGGGAGAGCTTCTCTTACACAAATTTACATAAAGAACTGCTTTCATTTTATCACCAACTGTAATCTGTTTCTTTTTGTTCTTCCCAGAGCAAGACAATAATAGTATTGTCTACACCTTCCATTCAAGTGGAAGAAGAGTGATTAAACATCTCTCTGTACATTGAAATGATGACCTTTAAAATTTATTATGTAAAAACTTTAAAAAAATTATTATGTCAAGCATTTTTGTGCAATCTTTCTTAACTTCATGTTCTATCTTTACATCAGTCAACAATATTTAAATCATTGATGGACTAATATATATATATATATATATATATATATATATATATATATATATATACACACACACACACACACACACACACACACACAATATATATATTTCTGAAGAAATTATAGGGATTTAGACCTTTTCTTGAAGGTGGATTTAATGCTGTCCCTTTAGGTGATATTGGAATTATAGCAGGCATTTCTAAACAAATGTTTTCTGTATGCATTAGCATTCACTTTCCAGAATTGCCAGGCAATCATATTGGCTGGGAATTGTAGGAGCTGAAATGCAACACATGTGGAATGGTGGACTGGTAGTTACCGGCCAGTTCTAAAGTGAACCCTTCTATTTAGATGTTATATAATGATAATATTGGAAAGTTTTTTTTTCTTTTCCAGAAGCAGGACATTTTTATGAAGGAACCACAGTAAATGAAGAAAGCAAATGTAACACTGATTCTGGTTTCTACAAACAGACAGAGGGTAATGATGTTTAAATTTTACTGTTATTTTTAACTATAAATAAAATATTTGAATTGCAGTGAAATAACTTGGGATAAATATATGTGATTATGGCAATAACTTAAAACATGTTTATATACTTGCACATATTTTTGTTTTCACCATATCTCATTTTTTCCCTAAGAAAACAATAAGTTTTATACGCTGAATAAGAATAGATGTCAATGCTGAACTGAACCTGCTAGAGGCCATTTTCCTGGTTCATCATTGCCACACTGTACGGGAGGGGGGAATGCATTGTTAGACACGATATTGAACTTTGTCATGACAACCAAGGTCATCTCTCGATGATGGAGGGAGAAGAAGTGTGCCTGAGGAGCTCCGCCAATTTGTTTGATTGGCCAAAGTGACCAGTGATACTGGGGAGAAGGGATGATTACCGATTTTAATTATGCTGAAATCATGGGAAAGATTGAGAGTTAGTTAGCCAAGTGTGCCGATTTGATTTACCCAATAAAGAAATTCTTTGAGGGAACTCAAATAAAATGGAACTTTGAGAAAATGCCAGTCTCAGAGTCTATTGCTTTGGAGTTTGTTAGTTGGAATGCTGACACCCTGAAGTGTTGATGGTGGCTGCAACTCATTTATTCCCACCAGCCTTGGCTTGCCAAAGCCTAAGTCCGATCCCATTGGCCTGAGCAAAAAGCTGTTCTCCTGGGCCAGCAAGGCGGTGAGCCCAGCTCCTTGATGCAATCTCCCATGGCAGCGATGAGGGGCAAGCCTGAAGCAGAATCCTCCTCCCCAACAGCAATGGGCTGCGAGCCCTGGGGCCTAGCCAAAAGCCCACCTGGGTGGTTGGGTTATCCACCGTGGTCCTATTACCCAACACAGGGATAATTCCCTGGCCCATGGGCACCTCCTCCTCCACCACCTGTGGATCTGCAACAGATGAAAGCCACATTTGACAGGTGTGCATCCTAGGCAAAGCCAAAACAGAGCCAGGATCCAGAGAAACTGGCATTCTTTCTCAACTAGGTGTGGGCCCATCTGAATTGTTATGCCCCAGGCTACCCATTGGATGTGGCAATGATGGTTAAAGTTAGGGTAAGAAGCCATGGAGTGGGTGACCAGACTTCACAATCAGGTTGCACCAGAACTGGGGAACATCAATGTTTTCCTTGAGGAACTGAGGGCCAGATTCAAAGATGAATCCCAAGCCCTACAGAGTGAAGCAGAGATTCGGGAAGTGAAGCAAAGAGGCCGACCGGCAAAGGAGTATGTCTGAGAGTTCCGCAGAATGTCTGGAAAATTGTTATTGGCCAGAACAATTGCTGGTCTACCACTTCAAAGAGAGGCTCAACCAGGAACTACTCCAGGCCTGCATTTACCAATGAGTCCCCGAGCAGACCCAGGACTGATACCAGATGGTGATCACACTGGATCTTGAGCTGAAACAGAATAAAAGGAAGGGCACATCCTAGGCAAAGCCAAAACAGAGCCAGGAGAGGTGCCAGATCAGATGATGGATGACTGTACCCATGGTCATGGGATCACTTCCTGCCATGTCCCGAACTCCCATCAGTTGTGGCTAGCAGGGCCATTGGGCAGCCAAATGCTAGCACCCACACCAAAGAGTAATCTGCCAACCACAACCAACCCAAAGAAACTGCAGAGAAGGGGCGAAGGAAAACTAAATCTGACACACCTAAGCCATAGAAGTCTCATCTCCCTCAAGTGAGGAAAAGGGAACTCCGGCTAAGAAAAGCCAATAACTTGCATCTTGTGACAGTGAGAACAAAGTTAAACGTGACCTGATGGTAAGTGAGGCCATCGACCCTTTCACCATCCCTGCAAAAATTGTGGTGCCCAAATCAGGACCATAGGGAGAGATGGATGCCCTGATAGATTCAGACTGCACCCATTGCCTAATCAGCCTGCTGATGGTGCTAAGACTGGGAATCCATGGAAATTGCCCCAGGCACTGAGATTTGAACAGGTTGATGGGTCACCAATAGGGGGAATCCCCCACAATGTACCAAACTGAGCCAGTGCAGCTAGAGATAAGCCAACACTGGGAAATTATCTGCTTTATAATAGTCCCAAAGATGAGAGAGACAGTGATCCTAGGGCTTTCCTGGATGGACAAATGGGGTCCAATAATCTGGTGGGAAGGGGGATGGAGGAAGATGAAGCTAGGAAGCAATCCCGGGGGGGGGGGCACCCGACAAGCCCTTATCCAAAAGAACAATGAGAGGCTAAAGGTGATGTCAGAAACCCCACTGGGCACTCAGCCAATCTCCAGGGAATATCGGGACTGGCAGCTGTGTTCAGTGAAAAGGAATGTGACATGCTTGCCCACCCCCACCCCCTCCATCGCTCCACTGTCTGTGCAATTGAGATCTTACCAGGAGCAAAGCTCCCTAACCCAAGATGTACCCTATGAACCCAAGGGAGATGAAAGAACTAGGAGAGTACATAGACAAGAACCTAGCCAGGGGCTTCATCCAACCTGCCAAGTCTTGCATAGTGACCCCAGTACTGTTTAAAGAAAAGAAAGATGGAACCATGATATTATGCATAGATTTTAGGGGAATTAATGTCGTATACATAGAAAACATGTATCCACTCCCCCAATGAAAGACATGCTGGCTCACATGCTTTGGTGAAAGGGAAAATCTTCACCAAATTAGACCTAATGGAAGCATACTACCGAGTATGTATCAAAGAGGGGGATGAATGGAAGACCACCTTCAACTGCCCTCTAGGGAACTTCCAATTTAAAATGATGCCATTTAGACTTCAACTAATCAGTTGAAGGTGCTACATGTGGTGCTACATGATCACTTGTAAAACAGGATCCTAGTGTATTTAGATGACATTATCTTCACTAAGACAACGGAAGAGCATGTCAAGTTAGTCCGCCAGGTACTCAAAAAACTAGTGACAAACCTACATTGAACTATCAAATGTGAATTCCACAAAATCTGCCTAGACCTAGGGTACTGAATATTGAGTGAGGGGATAAAGATAGATCCAGAGGAAGTGAAGGCCATCTTGGAATAGTAACCACCTCAAACCTGCAAGCAGCTGCAGAACTTCCTAAGCTTCGCAATTTTTTTTACCAGCAATTCACCTCCTAATTCACCAAGATAGCCCTGCCAATCACTGAACTGCTGAAACCAGGAAGGGGGCCCCCAAGCCAAGACCTGGTCAGCCTCTAGAATGGACTATGGATGCCAGAGAGTATCCAAAATGCTCAAATGGCTGTTTTCAGAGGAACAAGTCCTTAAGCACCCAAACTCCGAGGAAGCATTTATCATCCAAGCAGATGCCAGTGATGTAGCACTATGGGGAAGTGATCCTCCAGAAAATCAAGATGAAAGTCTGCAACCTTGTGCCTATACCTCCAAGAAACTCACCGACCCTGAAAGGGGAAGGGCAGTGTGGGAAAAGGAGGCATTCATTATCTGATGGACCTTAATAACCTGGTGCCATTTTTTCAAGGGGAGTAAAAGTGCTGTTTGAGGTCTGGACTGATCACAAAAATCTGGAGGTACTTAGGACCTCTCGGAAATTTTCACCCAAACAAAACTGATGGCACAGTACTTTAACTGCTTTGATTTCCCTGGGGGAAAGAATTTCCTAGTAGATGCCCTGTCCCAGATGCCACAGTACAAGAGCAACAGGGAAGAAGTGATCAACACTGTTGAGGTAATTCCCCGTTAAGAGAATGAGTGCACACAGGGAAACATAATGAGAGTGATGCTGAATAACACATGACCAGCACACAGATACACTGAATAGTAAAATGTAGGTTTTACTTCCAGTAAATGGTTAAGCAAAGTACAACAAGTAGTCCAAATCATACATGGTTAAAGCAGTTAGTATTCAGTCCAGGGATAATCCAAATAACAAAGTCCAGTATCATACACAGTTCAGTAACAGACTTACAGCAATCCAAGAAGAACGACGATCAGCAACAGTCAATAGGGAAAAATGCAGGAACCAAAAACAGCGAACAACAGAACATCGACCAACTAGCAGCTAACAACAACAGAACTAACAACCCAGTTTTCTGGCTCCATCTTATGGCTATTTGAGGAACCACACTCAATTACCATTTTAGTATTCCCTTAAAGAGACAGTATTAAATGTCTATCCTGGTTTATATACTTCCAACCCAACTGTTAGGTGACTATCAATTCCTAACTAACATCATCATCCCCATCACACAAAAGACAGTACAAGCCACTACAAGACAATAAACCCACAAAGCATCAGAACAGCCCTGCTCACCCAGAAATCTAAAGTTGAGTTAAAATCTGACCCCTGATTAAAGGACAACTGCCAACTCCTAACTCTCAGAGATGAACTGGCATGGAAGAGGTCTAAGTTGTACATCCCTAGCACCCTCCAGATTCAAGTGCTGCAAAAAAAAAAATGCTGAATAAGCTGGCCACTTTGGATTCCTAAGATATGGCACCTGACCAGGAACTAATTCTTGTGGCAGGGGATGAAAAAAGGCATTGAGAGCTACATAAAAGGCTGTGCCATATGTGCAGCCATGAAAAAGAGGCCCAGGAAGCCCCCTGGATTGCTGCAGCAAGTGGCCAAGCCATTACAACCCCAGGAAGAGATCACAATGGACTTTATAGTAGAAGTACTGGAGAGTGGGGCAAACACTTTAATTTGGACTGTAATTGACCTTTTTTCCTGCTCTGATCTCCCATCAGCTCAGAAACTGGCCAAACTGTTCCTGAAACACATCTATTGGCTACATGGAGTTCTGAGGCAAATCATTTCAGATCGAGGAGTCCAGTTCATGGCAAAATATTGGAGGGAGTTTGTATGATTGATTGGGTCCTCCCAAGGACTTAGCTCAGCTTTTTATCCGAGTACAAATGGGGTGAAAGGACGTACAAATGCAATGATAAAACAGTATTTGAGGTGTTGTGTTAACTACCAGTAAACTAATTGGGCAGACCTGTTGCCATTTGTTGAAGTGGCATATAATAATGCAGTCTGCAGCAGCACAGGACTAAGGTAGCCATGAGACTATAATTCATTCCCATGCCAGAGCTTTCCTGAGAACCTCCCCACTCAGTCAGCTTAACAGTGCGGATGGGCTCACTATAAAACACTTGGATAAATGTGAAGAAAGCATTAGTCAAAGCTACAGAAACACAAAAGGTAGAGGCAAATAAGAAACATTCGCCCCAAAAGACCGTTTCACATAGAAGAGAAAGTCTACCTCTCCACCAAATACTTAAAATTGAAATTGCCATGTAGAATGAATGACTTACGTTACAAGTGCTATTTATAGCACCTAATCTTTTTTGAATGAACATTGAAAATATCTTTGATGGATGAAATTTGCTTTACTGAGCTTCTGGTATAATTGTTTTTAATGGCAATGTATTCACACACACTGTTTTGTAATCTAGTTAGCCATCTAATTATAACTAAAAGGGTTTCTACATTTATTTATGTTAAAAATAAAGATATTTTCTTTGGGCACAAACTGTCATGGTTGACTCTCTACACAGCCCCACTTGCAATCAGACAACTGTAATAGAAGAGGGGAGAGAAGACATTGGAATATAAGAGAGGAAAATTTGGGGTGCAAGTGTGCTGACTGGAAGCCTGAGACAGACCTAACACCTCTAGATCATTCAGCTGAGAAAGTCCAAGGCAAACAGATTGCTCCCAAAATAAAAAGAGTGCCAATGACTGGGGGACGATAAATAATGGGAGATCCAGAGGGAAAGGGGAGAGTTTTCCTATGCTTTTTTTGAGTGAATCATTAGAACTGGCTTTTCTACTTATGTAACCACATGGAATCTTCAGTAAAGTTATATTCTTGTCCCAGGAGTTTCCTTTACTGCCTAACCTAGTAGAACAGTTGCCTTGACTGGCTAGAAGAAATATTGTATGATACTAAAAGGAAAAAAAATATCTGGTTTGCAGCAATGAATTATTGAGGATCCCTTTTTTGGGGAAAGCAGTTTCATTTCTATCTCAATTATCTTTTCCTTTGTATAAATGTCATGAGTATTTTTACCTTCTTTGCCTAGGACATAGCATGTTAAGCACTATTGCTGTAGCCTTGCATGTTGCAGAAGAAGTAATAGAAGAAGCTATTTCCAAGGCAGAGACATATAGTGACAGCTTGGTAAGAAAAATATTTTTTCCATTTAATAAAAAAGTATTCCTTCTAGTCATGTGTATTACTTGCTCATATAGAAAAAGCAGTAAATTTACAGGACAATATTATTACAGTTTATTCCAGTGATGGTGAACCTTTTTGGGCTTCTGTGCCAAAAATTGTGTGTGCGCCTGCACATGCATGCTCACATGCCAGCACCTAGAAGGCAATGCGCGCACCCCCCACTCCCTGCAAAATACAGGAAGTCACAAAATGGGCCTATTATCCATCCTGCAAAGCCTGCAGACACCTTCCTCAAGCCTTTGGGAAGCTGAAAAAGGCCTCAAACCAGCCAAAAATCAGCTGTGAGACACACGCATGTGCAGTGAGGTAAATTTGCCTGCGGCCCATGTGCCAACACAAATGGCTCTGCGTGCCACATGTGGCACGCATGCCATAGGTTCACCATCATGGGTTTATTCTATTCCATTATTTTATTCTATTCCTTTTCACTTTAAATTATTTTATATTTTATCATATTAATTATTCATTCATATACCATTTCCCTCCTCTTTATTATCACAGCAACAATAATTATTTTTTTACATTCCTTCTCCAAACTATCCATAAGTAAAAACAGGCAATATATTATCTATTCTACAAGAAACATAGAAAAATCAAGAGTAAAATTTATTTTTAAAAATAATTTGATATTTCTGAAATATTTGGTTGAACAGATATGTGTTCAATTATCATTAAAAGAAGACATCAGGAAGACCAGCTGGAGTTTCCTTGGGAAAGAGATCAATAACTAGTGCATTATCACCTGCGATTCCTAGGTCTGAGCTCTGTGTTAATCGTACCCACATGGAACCATAAGCAGAGTCTTCCCAAATGTATTCTCCTTATGATTATCTTGATCAACTTTTAGGTATGCATTTATACACAGGTGTGTACATGCATACCCTACAATATCTCCTGCCAATGTGGCCATAGATAGGTGGATAAATCATGGAATGCTTCAGGCCTTCAGTGGTGGGGCTCAAATAATTTCACAACCGGTTCTCTGCCCTAACAACCAGCTGGGTAGGTGTGGCTAAGTGGTCATGTGACTGAGTGGGTGTGGCCAACTCAATTCCACTCACATCGAGGGGCATTTCACCTCACCCAGCCTCTCATGACTATAGGGATGCTGCAATGGTTGTAAATATGAAAAATGGTCATAAATCACTTTTTTCAGAGCCATTGTAACTTGGAATGGTCATTAAATGAACTGTTGTAATTCAAGGATTACCTATACAAAAATACAAAAAAGTTTATTTGTTTGCAAAAAGCTGCTCTAAATACCAATAATTAGATTAGAAATGGGGGAATACACACTGAAGAACAATGATAGTTACAGCCATCATAGAAACCTAAACTATTCTATCCAAATACCTTCCTTTTCATCAGCAATACTTGCAACCTGGAGTTATAAATTAGGCAGGGTGCCAGAGCACCTTGAGCAATTAAAATAGTTAAAATGCAACAATAACTATCAGCAGCGAACTCTTGCTCATAAAGTGAAACCCTTTGGCAGAAAAGTCATTTAAACTCTCCAGAAAGTGGGTGCCAAGCTAAAGAGACAACTTAACAAAGTATGTAGGGGACCCAGGTTCAAGCCTCCCAAGTTTATCTGTATCACAGTAAAATTAGTTCATGCTATAGATATCTAAATAAACTTCAAGCCTGTTGCCATGTTACTAAGCCTTATTATCATTAGAGAATACTAAAACAGTTTGGAGGATCCACACCCCTACCTCCTTTTTTCAAAATCTTACTCTCAGTGAGCAATCATGTGTCTTGGCCACTCCAAAACAATGCAAGAGACTCCTGTCCCAAAGGTGCTTTTTCAAGCAGCAACTGGACTTTCTGGAAACCGAGGAAGTCCAGTTGCCTCTTGAAAAAAGCACCTTTGAGACAACTATAACCTGGACAAGAGACTCCTGTGCTCAGTGAACTGACAAAGCATCTTTTCCCACCCAGGACAAGCAGGACTTAAAGATACCAACTGGTCTCACTCACCACAAAAGATATCCTAAGGAAATCAGATTTAAGGAAAGATCACATGCCCCCAGAAAGGCAGTAAAAAATCAGACAGAGTGCCAAGCTTGCATCCTGCATCTTGGAAGTACACTCAAATGGACAGTGCAGGAACCACTAAAGCAGTATAAAAAGCTTAAAACAACCCTTCCCCTTTAAGAAAGTCAAGCCCCTCTAGAGAAGCAGCTCAGGTGACAGACAAGTTTCTGCATACAATCAAGAATGATTAGCTGTTACAATGTAACAAGGCTTAACTGGAGAGGCTGTTTCTGTAAACAGGGCAATAAAGATAAGGATCAGGCTGGAAACAACACAGGGGCACACCAGAATATTTCCTTCCTGACTTCCTGACAGGATTAGCCCTGTAAAGTGGGAAAAAAACAAAAGGCTGTTGGAAGGAGGTTTCTTCCAACAACTGGTTCTCCGAAGTGCTCAGAAAGTTAACAAATGATTCTCCCAAATAGGTACAAATCGGCTGAATCCCACCACTGTTTCAGGCTGACACACATATACACATACACTTACAAACACTGAACAAGTAAGAAAATCCCTTGTGTTTATGAGGGTAATGGATTTAATTTTATAAAATGGGATTTGTTTTATAGTGTTTGTTAAACCATTATGCACATTTTAAAATTGGAAATTTCTGAGTATTTATAATGAATGCTTACTTACATATCTTTTTAAGGACAAACTGTCTGAAGCTTGTTATTTGCAAAATCATAAAGAAGAATTGATACAAGAACTTGCTACCACCATTGTCCAGAAGGTATGACACAAGGGTTGCACTGTTTAGATGAATTTATCATTAAGAATAATAATGTATAAGCCTTTTTAATATTAATTTGCAAATTGTAAGATCACACTATTTTAATCATATTTCCTAGTAGGAAACAACATAGACTATTAATTTATGCAAGGATTTCCGGCTTTATAGATACTTTTGCTCTAATTCAGTATTTTGCCTGTAAAACTGTTTTAAAACTGGCCAAAACTGTTTTTTGAGAATCCATAAACAATGAACACACTAATGAGTAAGGAGAATTTATTGTTTAGCTATAACAAGTAAATTAAACAGAATCACAAAAAAGCAATGTACCAACAAGATGATCTCTCTTTAGCCGCCGGGAGCTTTATTTCAGGCAACAAAGATACTCAAAGACCTTTGGTACACAGCATTGAGTATTCCAGTCTTTGCAGAGGTCCATCTTAGTGAACAATTTGGCACAAAACTTTCACGGCCTTGCTTCCCTGATCAAAAGATTGCAAAACTTCACCTTGACTAGATAACTCTGGGATGGGAGTCAAAATTCTGACAAGGCAGTGTAGCTTGTTTGAAGAATACCCCACCCATCCCCTTTTTTAAAAAAATGAAAGAAATAAGCAGGTTCAGAATGAGCTATAAACTTCTAGACTTATCCTAATCAGAAGGAAGATCAAAATATATCATTAACACTTCAAAATATAATAAGCTTCTGTAATGGCACAACATGAAGTGATGGACTTATGGTTTCATTTTAAATTATATTCTTGATTTGAAGCAGCATCTTCAAACAAGCTGTTTCCTCTATTATTGATATAACTAACTATTCATGGTTGACAGTTAATTTGATCTGTCAGCAAATCACATTTTTCGTTCTTGTTTCTATCAGAGTTCAGTTTGACTGCTTGCTTTTTCTCCAGACATTGATTTAAAATCATTGATTTTAAACTGGAATATTTCCCTTTTTAACATATGATAAATTTTATTTTAAACAAATTTATATTATAACAAATGAAATATTGGACAAAATGTTTGTCATACTCTAAAATATGATATGGCATTTAGACCAGACAAGATATCCTTACTTAATGCTGGCCTATGATCATAATAAAGATTTGATTTGAAATGCCTTCACAAATACTAATATGTTTATGACTTATACAAAATGCTATCATATCTGTTTTAATGAATAGTATTTTACAATTGCTGGTTATCAGCAACCATTGGTGCTTTAGTTCTTTTCTGTGTATTTCATGTCAAATTTCACATACATGAGACTGATAACCCTTATATTATTGTACTTTATCATTTTAAACATTGTAATCACTACCCAATCCATTATAATGTACTTTTGTACATAGATTTAGGTAGTGGTGATCAAAAGCTTTAAAAAGCTAGAGCAAAAATTAAACTTTAAGATATATGGTTCACATCTTAATGATACAATTATAAATTGCTAGTAATAGTTTATTATGAAATAGATATTTATTAGTCTACGTATAGTTTCATTTTCAACTTTCTATAGATTATGAGAAAACTGACAGTCAAAACTAAGCAAGTAGAAGCTGGCTTTGAAAGGCCACAGTTCATGAGCAACAGAAGTGTGACATCTGCTATTCCCTCAAAACAGAACAAGCTGACTTTTCAAAGGAGTCCTAGGAAGTCATATGCATTATGGGTAAGCTACTAAATTTGAAATTTCTCTTTCAAATGCTTTTTGCAGTTTTACTTCTCAGAAATCTTTGCAGCTGTGTTGATTCTGTCTTCACAATCAGATAAGTACTAGGAAATACAGGTAGTCCTTGACTTACGACCACAATTGAGCCCAGAATTTATGCTTATTAAGTAGTATAAATATGTATTGTTAAATTTGTTTTGCCCTATTTTACAATTTTTCTTGCCACATTTGTTAAGTGAATCATTCCAGTTGTTAAATTAGTAACAGTTCAGTGAATCTGTCTTCCCCATTGACTTTGCTTGTCAGAAGATTGCAAAATGTGATCACGTGATTCCAAGGACACTGCAAGCGTCGTAATAATGAATCAGTTGTCAAGCATCTGAATGTACATCACATGACCACAGGGATGCTGCAATGGTCATAAGCGTGAAAAATTGTTATGTCACTTTTTCAATATCATTGTAAATTTTGAATGGTCACTAAACAAACTGTTATAAGTCAAGGACTACCTATACAGGAAATCTATCAGGAATTTGCTGGACCTGAACATAAAGTTTTTAAAACAACATTCCAAATCCCCAATCTTTTTTTTATTTGCCTTCCTTAATGGACTGTGCAGAATGCTAACTTTAATTTTTTATGTTTGTTTTATTCTGTTTGTTATCTGCCAAACCATCTTACTGGATTTTTTTCTCATGTTCTTAGTTTAATTTACTGTGCCATGTTTGGCCCAGGAATTATAGGTAGCATACAAATGAATAAGAATTATAATTTTGTTCTAATGCCATCTGCTGATTTAGTTTGCCATTGGCACCAACAATTTAAAGAAAAGAACATGAGGAAAAAGAATTTATGGATAAATAAAACTCTAGCTTTTTGTCTACTTTGGCAAATTTAAAAAAAGTTTGCTGAAGATGTAAACAATCTATTCCTTTCCTTTAAAATAAGTTAAATATTTTATAATGCACTGCAACAAATACATCCTTCATTATCCTGGTAGTTTTCCTAAATACTTGTTCTAATTTGTCATCATCCTTTTGAACTGGGCAGAGTACTCCAGATTAGATTCGATTAATAAAGAGTAGAATTAAATCATTATTTCCCATGGTTGGAGATATATATTGATTCCATTTGATGATATAATCCATCATTTTCAAATTTTAATATCAGATTTACAGAAAATAATTATAAGATGCTAGGTAAAGTATATTGCACTTACAAAAGTTTTCACAGTAATTTATACAGGTAGTTTCCAGGTTAAATTAATACTTCAGGAACAAAAATATAACTATTATAAAAAATTTATAGAAAAGGATCCAATTCAGTGACTTTGAATTTATAATAAACACTGGAAATTTTGATGAAATTGGTTCCAGGAAACATTGTTCATTGTTTCTTTGTAATAGCTCCAGTTTTATACAACAATCTACACTCTAGTACAGGTAGTCCTCAACTTACAACAGTTTATTTAGTGACCATTCAAAGTTACAAAGGCACAGAAAAAAGTGACATGACTGTTTTTCAGTTACAACCTTTGCAGCATCCCCATGATCATATGATCAAAAATCAGATGTTTGGCAACTGACTCATACTTATGACTGTTGCAGTGTAATCATGTGATTACTTTTTGCAACCTTTTGACAAACAAAATCAGTGCGGAAGCCAGATTCACAACAACTGTGGCAAGATATGTAGTAAAATGGGTAAAACTCACTTAATAACATAAATTTTAGGCTCAATTGTGGTTGTAAGTTGAGGACTATTTGTATTATAGTAATTTGAAAACTTGTGAAGGTGTCATTCTTCCAATGTGTCTTTGTGGGCCAGCGGTAGATATTCTTTGTGTGACTTATGTTGTAATATTTTCTTGGGCAATTCTGTTGTAATGTTTTAAGCTTTTTTAAAAAATTAATTATTAAAAAATGATTGGTGATGTTTTAAGTTTGTATTATAGATATTTTATAATTACACTATTGTGGCTATACATGAGATAATTCCATAGTAAATTATAATATATACATAATTAATAATTAATGCATTAATGTTGGAATGTTATTCTGTTAATTAGTATTCCCAATATTTATTTAATTCATTTAAAAAAATATAATTCTACTATCAGAAAGTCTTTCAGAATTGCTTAACACAGAGGTGTCAAACTCAATTTCATTGAGGGACACATCAAGGTTGTCTTTGAACTTGGAAAGTGTGTGTGGTCATGGTCGGGGTGAGCATGATCATTAAAGACATGTGGATTAAAGACATGTAGCATCCTCAGCTGCTATGGGGCTTGACTCGTTTGTATAGGAGCAGATCTGAATGTATATATGCATAATATTATCAGAATAGAGATGTTCAAAAGCTTAATGTGAGTTAAAACAACCTAAACAACATCCAAGGTATTATGTTTATAGTTACTGGGTTGAATGATAAATTAACATTTAGAACCTTAAAATACTTTTAAACAAAACAATTCATTTCCCTTTAATTCATCCATATCTCCTTTTTAACAGACTGCCTTATTTATGGCATTTCTCCATCCCCAAACAACACAATTGTACACTCTTTGTTATTGTTTGGGCAATATCAACTCAGGTTTCCCTTTTCCCTGTTGAATCTGAAATATTCACTAACTCTATGTAGAATACTTTAGCTGACCCTCCCATTTTTCATTTTTAATAGAGTTCTTTGAAAACATTAACATTTTATTCCAGATGTCCATTGTAAAGAGGAACACTGAACAACACAACAAAATCATCACAATATATTGCTAAATGTCTAGAAAGATTCAGAAAATATGCATGCTGTGTGACTACAACTGGATACACAATTAAATCTCACTGACTTCACTGAGTTTTATGCATACCTGACAAAAACTGCGTTCTATCTGCCAGATTTGCACACTATCCAGTCATAATATGATTTGATTTTGATTCTGTGTGTTCTATAAATTCAGCCATTTGTGTTTTACACAGTAAATCACAATTTAGAAATAACCATTGGACCTTTTCACATGACATACTGCATTAAAAAAAATCTTACAGCTTGTGCATACTACCATATTCTAAATCCAATCATGTTGTGTGTTTAAGCTCACTATACTGTTTACAAACCTAAAATAGGCTGAAAACGGGCTGAAATGCCCCCTATTGGCCCCATACTGCTGTAGGAGGCTGTGTGGACCTAAAACGGGCCCCCGTGACCCATTTTTGTCTGCCAGACTGTGGTGGGGGCTGATAACAGCCTGTTTGCAGGGCCCCGCAGCCCATTTTGCCCAGCAGATGTACTGCAGGCTGGTCCTGTGTTATTTCCAGGCCAATCCTATGGGCCACATTTAAGCACCCCTGCAAGCCAGAGCCAGTCCCCAGGCCTTGAATTTGACATCCCTGGCTTAACACATAATCAGTTTAAAAAAGGGCAGTCTCCCTTCCTAGCAATCATTTAAAGACATAACTTCAACAGGGAAAAAGGATATATGAAAGGGGAAAGCAGTCACTGATTATGGTAATAGGCTAAGGATAAAACAGTCTATATCATTAGCTGATGGATATGCCCTGCTTTCCATTTTTTGTGCAACTTGAGAACATTGCTCCAGTCCAAGCTTGCCTTCCTTAAAGTTATACTTTTTTTTTAACAGAGATCTCAGTCTGCATTTTCACTGACTAATGAAGCTACAGCCCAAGACCCAATCCTCACATCATCAATGTTTGAATCTACCTTGAGAGACCCAAATGGCCAAATCAATAAACAAAAGCACAGGCTGTCTACATTTCCCAGTTGGAAGAGTGTGGACCAATTAAACGAACCAAATAAAGGCCTGTAATATTTGTATATTTCTTGGCTCTGCAAAGAAGAAATAGCTATTTTTCATGTTCTTTTAGAATGGAGGAAAGAAGGCAGATCAATAATCTTCAGATTGAGAATGGTCACTGCTTTGTCATTTTATTTTTAAAATAGCTATCAAATTTTAAAAGCAATGGACAGCATTTCTGTAAATTATTCTAAGGATATACAGTACATTTGAAATATTCAGAACCTCTGAGTCATTGGAATAGGTCTTCTATTATTAATTCATTAACAATGAATAACTTTGTATTATTTATAACCTGTCATGAAGTTTGCAAACAAAAAGGCCTGGTTCTGATGTAAAGCTGTGATCATTCTTTTCACCAAAATGTATTATTGTTACTAGAATTAAGCCTTGCATGACCCAAGACTAAACTGTTCACCTATTAATTCTGTGCTTTTTATCCCTGAAATCTTAGAACATAATTTTATGGTTCTGTTTTGTGAGAGATAAATGGACCTGGCAGTAGTGGTTAATACATGTGCAAACTTAACTTGTTAAGCTGTAACAATAAATGTTTATTTTAAACATTTGTCTTGGAAAAACATTTCAGAAGTTTGGCATGAACAATTGACTTCTGAAGCATTTTTCAATGCCTTTAAATTAAACAGATATTATTGAGGATAAATAGACTGTGGCTGTTTTATTAAATATATATTACCAAAGCTGAAATCCCAACAGATTTTTTAAAATCACATTTAATGGTATTTGATTGTTTAAACTCTAGGGAAAAATACTTTCAAAAAGCAATTGCAGTTACATGTATTTTATTTAAAATTAGATGCTATTTAGAAAAGTATTTTGAATGCCAGGAATATACTAAATAGTTAGGAATTAGTGCTTTCACTGATTCAAAAATAAAATATCTCTTTGTAATTAAATGTGCATACAGGTAGGCCTTGACTTACACCATAACTGAGCCCAGAATTACAGGTCAGAAAGCATGCCAGTTCTTAGTAGATCATCATATGACAAATCCAATTTTATGACATATATAACATGTGGTAGTCATTAAGTGAATATGATGATCATAAGGCAAATGCCACAGTCATTAATTGAAAGCTGTGGTCATTAAGTGCACCCATTGTATACAGTGGACATTTTTTGCCAGAAAATAAATGCTAGTTTCCAACATTGTAAATTGTAGTCACATGATCATGGAATGCTGCAAACAGCTCTAAATATAGCCTGGATTGCTCAGCAGCCAAAATGCAAATATGTGACCATGGGGATAGGCAGTTGTCAAATTTTGAATCTGAGTTGTTAATATCTTTTTGGGGGTGTATCATAACTTTAGTCATTAAGCGACGTCATAAATTGAGGCCTACCCATAGAAGCTTACATAAGATTTTATATATAAACATTATAGCTTTAATTTTTAAGAATTTTAAATTTTTGCTTCTTTGCATTTAAGATCAAGTATAGCATCCTATTCACTAAAAGTCTTATGTTGATTCAGTTATACATAATATAAATCAATTGCAATAAATGGGACAGTTGGTCATAGATGACATTAATTTCAACTGATTTCTCTACATATGACTTAAATTTATATTCAAATCAGCCAGCTTCTTCTACAGTATTTGTAAAATCCCAAGCTATTAATTCTGGCAATGAAAGGACACTAGATGATATAATAATAAGTAGATCAATAGCAAGACTCTTGCTCAATACAACAAATGGAGTCCTTTACTAGAAATAATTGGTGGCTGTTAATATGTCTGGATTAATAACAAACAGTAAGATGTTCCCATGTTTGCACTGAATTGCCATGTAGTGCCAAATTGTTAGACTTTATTATGGTCAGCAGTACTAGTTGCAAGGAAAATACAAACATATTTAGAAACATTTAGGTTTTCGGGAATTCTAAAATACACGTTGCAATCACTCTTGGGTTTTAAAGAAATTATTAACAATATTAATAAATAACAATGTATTTATCATGCTTTTCATCTGCGTAATATTATGTGTGGGTTGCAAAACAAAGTGTCCATTGTTTTGTAAACCTTTAAAATGTTTATTAAAACTCTGGCTCCGTTTCAAATTCATCAGATCAAATTGTGATTAATCATCTTCACAGTACTTTATCATAATATGTATGATACAATTTCATTTGAACTCTATTATTCTCTTGAAATTTATAAGATATAAAACAACCAAAATTTTACTTTTTGTAGTAATTGAAAAACAGAGCATTTAGATCAGTAAAATTCAATAATAATGATACTGGAGTTTCTTTTTATATTTCCTTAGATTTTTCTCCTGTTTTACAAAGTACAGATGGAAATTGGGTAGCCTTGCAAAATGCCATTTTGCCTTGTCCACGAATGCTTGCCAAACCTAAGAGCCAAGTGTTCAAAGCTTTGGAGGAAGAATCCACTGTTGTATCTGCTTATGATGAGATGGGCTCAGATAGCGAAGATAATGGTGACTGGAATGTGACTTTGAACAAACTACAGCAGAGACCTCAGGAGCTTTCAAATTATATTGAAGCTCAGCACAATGCTGAATGGAGTTATGACAATGAATTATACCAGTCTATGACTTCTCTATCACCTAAGGGGTTTACCATTGAGACAGAATACTCTGATTCAGAAATATCACCTGTTGATTCTTCAAGGGAGACTATAGTATCTAGCCTCTTAGGAATACATAAAGAAATTTGTAACAATAAATACAGAGAAGAAAAAACAGAGTTGAACGAAGAATTTGATGTTAATTTTAATCCACAGGCTATCAGTTTAAACTGTTCAGATAGTAGTGAAAATGAAGAAACCTATCATTACTCTGAAAAGTCATCAAAAAGATGGGAAGAAAGCAATGTTCTCTGTGAAGATTTATGCAAAAGAAAAAATTACACAAAACCACCTAACAACTTGGGTACATATCAGGTAATCAAAGTTTGGTGATTCCAGTGTATAGCCTGCCAAAAAAGAGGGGCAAGTGGTAAAAACTTTGCTATATTACATCGACAACAGTAACCTAAGTACAGCCAGTCATGGAAAGCTCTACTAATCATCATTGGTCCATTAACTATATGAATATATGTATGTTGCTAATGACAATTGTGCATTGAATAAATTGATCTAATCTGACACTTTGTCACTGAATAGGACTTGGCACTATGTATTACACAAGCTTCAAGAACAGTGGTTATGCTTATAATTTTTCTGATTCCTGTTCAATTGTTTTTTTGCTAAAATTATTTGTTGTAATTTACATATCCAGATTGCATTACTACATTATGAAACTAACTTTGGGAAAATAATATTTTTCTGGAATGTGACAGCCAAAATCACATGGAAATAAAAAAAAAAGGCCACTTATATAGCTGACTATATAGCAGTAGCTCATAGACTTATATACCACTTCACAGTGCTTTACAGCCCTCTCTTAGCAATTTCCAGAGTCAGCATATTGCATCCATCAATCTGGGTCCTCATTTTACTGACCTCAGAAGGATGGAAGGATGGGTCAACCTTGAGCCAGTGAGATTCAAACTGCCAAACTTCTGGTAGCCGGCAGTATATAATACATGACTAGAGCTGTATTTGCACATCTTTTAAAAAATAATCAGCCATGTTTTAGTTTGTCATGTTGCTTCTTGTGTCTCAATTAAATTTCAGTGCAAATATCTATAGGAACTACACTTGCAGACTTTTTTTCTGTTAATCACCAATTGAAGGAGAGGTTTACCATTGCCTTCTCCCATGCATATTAATTATTGCTTTTGCAATTGTCATGAAAATTATCATCCATTTACAGCATCTTCCTGAAAAGAATATTTGTAGCTCAGGGTTATAAAAAATGAAAAGGCTTGTATAAATAGATTAATTTTTCCTTGGCAAGATTTGCTTCAATTTTTTGTCTGACTTGATCATTATTTATTCATTTTTATTTATATCTTCCCAATAGAAAAAAAGATTAATTTCCTGTTCAGCTTACTGTATTCTTACATTGCTTCTCAGCAGTGAGAATTGAAAATGTTTCCTGTCCCATTTTTATAATCTGAAAACCATACATGTAACATACATTAATATTAATAACTAAATATCTAGTACAGATAATCTTCTACTCATGATCATTCAAATTTAAGATGGTGTTGAATGAATGGATTTAGCACCACTGCCCAGAGTTCCAACTTTTGTAGCACCCCTGCAGTCATGTAATGAAAATTTAGGTACTTGGCACCATGCTCACCCTTACAACAATGGGAATGTTGCATCTCTCCCTCACACTGTGGGCTAGGAACCTCCACCAGCTAGGTCCACTGACACACGAAAACTTGTCATCAGTTGAAGGCCTTGGCTAACAAGGCTCATCAGCACACAAGCCTCCTTCTTCCCCCTTTATTCCCAAGTGGCCTAGTCTACTCCCCCCTCCCCCAGAAAAAACTCTTGGAAGGTCTCACCTGGCTTGATCCATTTGTCGATGAAAACGTGCCATTTACCAGAAGGCTTCAGCCAGCTAGACCTAGTGGTGTGTGGGCCTCCTACTTTACTACCATCACTCCTGAAAAGACTGATTTATCTTTCTCTTCTACCACTATCCCAAGTGGCCTCTCCTCCCACCCACCCACCCTGCCTTCACTTTGTCCACTTACCATTCCTTTTCTCTGCAGCTTCTACAGGCATGCCAGTCCGATGTAAGGCTCAGCTAGAAACATAGTGAAGGTTAGAAAAGCAATTGTTCTGAAGGCTGATGAAGGAGATAAGTCAGCCAGAGAAATAATCACATTGTAATAAAAATCCTAATAAAATGTTTGGGTTCTGTCCTGATGACTTAGATATGAAAAATATCATGATGATCATAAAAACTAAATTACAAAATCAAACATAGGGCTGAGATTATTTAATGTTTAGAAAATTGAATGCATGCTATTTGATATTGAAAGTTATTTTTTCCTTATATATTCATTATGTTGCAATTATCAGAATGCTACTTCATTGCTCTCATACATAGTTCTTTATAAGTGTGCCAAAGATTTCACTGTTTTCTTTTTGAGATATCTTGATTTAATTCTTTGCTTTTTGTTTTTAATTATTTAAGGTATTTGATAATTTATCAAAAATTGACATCAGTTGTGCCAATCAACATCAACAAAGTAAAGTACCCTCTATGGAAGAAAGGATGAAGGCAAGTTTATCTGAATTATCAATAAAAATAAAAAATAATAGAGAAACGTCAGAGGAAGAGACATCAGAATCAAAAACAGCAAATGAAAACCTGAAATCAGGCTTTGCTTCAGAAACCAATAGCAAATGCCTCCAAGAAGAATTTAAAAAGGT
Source organism: Pseudonaja textilis (assembly GCF_049901715.1). Classification (NCBI taxonomy): domain Eukaryota; kingdom Metazoa; phylum Chordata; class Lepidosauria; order Squamata; family Elapidae; genus Pseudonaja; species Pseudonaja textilis. The sequence goes on along the minus strand of NC_142008.1, from coordinate 59,057,598 downwards.
AGTTAATACTTTTTGTCTGCATAGTTAGCAAATAACATCTAATAAACAATTCCTTATCTTATTCCTTGAGGAATTGAAGTGTGGGAACTAGAGGCATGTGAAAGGAAAACTGTATTTTATTTAAAATTAGATGCTATTTAGAAAAGTATTTTGAATGCCAGGAATATACTAAATAGTTAGGAATTAGTGCTTTCACTGATTCAAAAATAAAATATCTCTTTGTAATTAAATGTGCATACAGGTAGGCCTTGACTTACACCATAACTGAGCCCAGAATTACAGGTCAGAAAGCATGCCAGTTCTTAGTAGATCATCATATGACAAATCCAATTTTATGACATATATAACATGTGGTAGTCATTAAGTGAATATGATGATCATAAGGCAAATGCCACAGTCATTAATTGAAAGCTGTGGTCATTAAGTGCACCCATTGTATACAATGGACATTTTTTGCCAGAAAATAAATGCTAGTTTCCAACATTGTAAATTGTAGTCACATGATCATGGAATGCTGCAAACAGCTCTAAATATAGCCTGGATTGCTCAGCAGCCAAAATGCAAATATGTGACCATGGGGATAGGCAGTTGTCAAATTTTGAATCTGAGTTGTTAATATCTTTTTGGGGGTGTATCATAACTTTAGTTAGTGTGGGAACTAGAGGCATGTGAAAGGAAAACTGTTTTCTTTCCCACCTAAAAAATCCTTGAACAACCTGTAAGGATCAATCTCTCCCCCCTTTCAAAACAAGTAAAACTTTGTATATCAAAAAGGAACCTTTTATTGAAAAGGGGTGAAAGCAAGTCAAAATTCAAAGCAGGCTCTGAGATCCCACAGGACATACAACTAGGAATTATGAAATTAGAAACCCCTTCCAACAGTCCGATGTGGATTCCACCAATCCACAGGTATGAAGATGTTATTGTACCCAGTGTCTCTGGGAAAGCAGATAAGAAAAGTTTCTCAAGGCTGTCTTCTGGCATTGCAATCTACATGGCCCCTTGCATCCCACCAAGAGGTGAGAATTTTCTGGGCATTTAAGGCACCAGGCAACCCTTATAAATCAGGTAAAAGGTTATGCAAAAGACAAGGCAAGAAATAGGATACATAGAGAGGAAAAAGAACTAAATGTATCAAATCCAATCCCCCCTTTCTTCCACCGAAGAATGGCAGATACATGGTTCTGACATATTGCCTTCCTCAAAAAAAAAAAAAAAAAAGAGAAATCCACCTGGAAGACATAAAACATGGTTACATTTACAACTTAGGATGGTTTGTGAGGGTGTTTTAGGTGGAATTTCCATTAACAGTGTGGTGTCTTTTACATATTTTTTTTGCTACCCATTCATTTTGGGAGGAGGGTAGGTGTTTCCATGCTACTAAATATTGTGTGGAGCCATGGTGAGTGCATGGGTCAAAGATATCATTAATTTCAAAATGTTGTTCTCCTTCCACCATAATGGGGGTTGGAGGTGTGGTTAAAGTGGGTCTGATCTTTGAAGTGATTTCTGGTTTGAGTAGACTGCAGTGAAATACTGGATAAACCTGTCCAAGTGTCTTAGAAAGTAGGAGTTCTACAGTGACAGGGTTAATGATTCTGGTGATGGGAAATGGGCCAATGATTTTTGGTTCCGGTTTCTTAGAAGGTTATAATGATTGTAGGAACTTTGTAGACAAATATATGTTGAACAGTTTGGATTCGCTGCATTTTTTGTCAGCTTGAGCTTTAAAAGCTACTCTAGCCACTTGTAAGGCAAGCCTGACCACTGACCAAGTGGTTTGTAAATTGTTTATCCACTCCTTAAGGAAGGAGATGTCAGGTTCCTTAGTGGGTAGCTCTGGCATGGGATTGAATACTTCTCCTGTGGCTATCTGGAATGGGTTGAAACCAGTGCTACTGTGCACAGAGTTATTGTAAGCTACCTCAGCAAAAGGCAAAAGTCCAATTGTTCTGTTGGTATTTAATAAACTTCTTAAATATTGTTCTAACACCCCATTGGCTCCGTCACCCCCTCCCCTATTTGTCTGGGGGTGATGCAAAGAGCTCAACCCCTGGGCAGAGTCTAATAGGTTTTTAAAAGCCCACCAAAATTTGGAAGTAAATTGAACACCCCTATCTGTGATAATTCATTGAGAGGCTCCATGTAGGTGATAAATGTGTACTAAAATCATATTTGCTATGCCTTGACTGTTGGGATCTTCTGGCAGGGTATAAAATGGACTTGTTTTGAAAAGAGGTCTGCTACAACCCAAATAACTGTGTTTCTTGTGCTTTCAGGCAGTTCCACTATAAAATCCATAGAAATCTCTCTCCAGGGTGCTGAAGGTTCTGCTACTGTTTGTAGAAGTCCTGGGTATTTTCCTTGCCATCTTTTTGCAGTGGCATAGGTGGGGCAGCTAGCAACATAGCTCTCAATGTCTTTTTTAAGGGATGGCCACCAGAATTGTCTTTTGATGAGGTGCAGAATTTTTAGAAACCCAAAGTGTCCAGCTATTTTTGGAGTCATGGCATCATTTCATGAGGTCCAGTCTTTGGCTGGCAGGGACATAAAGTTTGTTCTCCACTGAGGCTAAACCATCCTTAAATAAGCAATTATTTTTGTGAGCCTGGAACCAGTCATCCTTAAGTTTGGAAGCTGTCGTGTTGTCAGCAAGAAGTTCTTTTTTGGCTTACACTCGGGTGATTACTTTGGCAGCTAGCTGGGGTGTTTGGAGCATTTGTTTAACAATTTCAGTTTTTGCTTTTATATTGGAATTTTCTGGACAGGGCATCCACTAAGAAGTTCCTCCCTCCTGGGAGATACTTGAAAGTGAAATTAAAACATTTAAAGTATTGTGCCCAATGTACTTGTTTGGGGAAAGTTTCCATGAAGTTTTCAGTGCTTCTAAACTTTTTATGATCAGTCCAGACTTCAAAGGGGATTTTGTTCCCTTCTAAGAAATGTCTCCAGGTGAGGAGTGCCCATCATATGGCATATTTCTCTTTCTCCCATATGGCCCATCTTTGCTCAGTTTCTGACAATTTCTTGGAAGTGTATGCACTACTCCTACTGCCACATCACTGGCGTCTGCTTGGATGATAAATGGTTGTTCTGGGTCTGGGTGTTTTAGGATTGGTTCAACTGAGAATAGTTGTTTAAGTTTTTTTGAATGCCTCCATCATCTAGGTAAGGGGTTGCCTTCATTTCGGTTCCCCCCCCCCTTCTTTTGTTTTTAAGTTTTTAATGGGAAGGATGATATTCGCAAAAGCCAGAATGATTTGACAGTAAAAGTTTGTAAAACCCAAGAAAATTTGTAGTTGTTTGTGAGTTTGGGGCAACTCCCAATCAATGACGGCTTTTACTTTTTGTGGATCCATCTCTATACCTTCTTGGGATAGTCTATATCCCAGGTAGTCAATTTTTTCTTGGTGGAACTCACAGTTAGAGAGTTTTGCATAGAGTTTGGCAGCTTGGAGTTTCGTGAGAACTGCCCAGACTAGTTTTATGTGCTCTGCTTTTGTTTTGGTGCAAATTAAAAATTCATCAAAATAAACTAGGATCCCTTTGTAAAATGATCATGGGGCACTTCATTAATTAGTTGCATAAAGATGGCTGGGGCTCCTTGTAATCCAAAAGGAAGTAATTTAAACTGGTAGCACCCCAACGGGGTGTTAAAAGCAGAGTGCCACTCATCCCCTTTCCTAATTCTGATGTGGTAGTATGCTTCTCATAAATCTAACTTTGAAAATATTTTTCCTTTAAAGAGGTGGGTCAGCATGTCCTTCATAAGGGGGAGTGGGTACATATTTTCCATGCTGATCGTGTTTAAATTCCTAAAATCCATGCAAAGGTGTAAGATGCCATCTTTCTTTTCATGAATAATACTGGGGCAACTATTTACAGTTGGGTGGGTTCAATGAAGCCTCTTTTTAGATTTTTGTCAATAAGCACTCTGAGATCATCTAGTTCTCTGGGGGAAATGCAGTACATTTTCGGTTTTGAAAGTTTAGCCCCTGGCAGGATCTCAATAGCACAATCCGTGGTGCGATGAGATGGAAGTTCATCAGATGCCTCTTCGCTCAATACCTCAACCAAATCCAGGTATTCTTTGGGGATGCTAGTGGGCTCAGCAGAGTGGCTGGCCACGGCCATTTCCCTGTTCTCTTTTCCTTCCTTCCCTCCCTCTGGGATGTTTGCAAATGTTATATGTTTCTGGAAATGTATGGTTCCTCTCTTCCAATTTATTTTAGGGTTCCATGTGAGCCTTAGGACTAGTGGCCCTTCCATTCCTGGTGCTACAGTGAACATGAGGATGTCGCTATGGTCCCCCAGATTTATTTGTAATGGTTCTGTGGCAAAAATTGCTGTCCCCCGCTACAGTCTTGTCTAACTGGCAGAAAGCAATGGGGTTTTGCATTCTCCTTAGATGTATTCCCAACCTCCCTATCAGGGTTGAGTTGATTAGGCATCAGGTGCCCTCTAAGTCTAGTAATGCTGCTACTTCCTCCTCTTTCCCTCAGCTTGGGATAAACAGTCTTAGGGGTAGGGTGAGCCATTCAATTGGGTTGCTTACCAGTGGGTCATCTTCCAGATCACTTTTGGACTAGCTCAGGTCTTCTCGGAATGCCGGAGTTTCTTCCTCTGGGTTTGGAGGGGAACGGAACTCCATAGCCTCTCGGCTTCTCAGTGTGGTTTCTTTTCCTCGGGGGATAGATTTTGCAGGTTTCTCCCCTGACTGGTGATCAGGCTTCCTGGCAGGGGTTTTTGAACAGTACTCAGCTGTGTGGTGCCCCTTCTTCCCACACTTAAAGCAACCTGATGGCCTTGGTACCATGGCAATTTGAGGTTTGAATGGCTCCTGCTTCCCCTGGGGTGGGGATCTTCTCCAAGCTCTGCCAGCATAGTACTGGTTTCAGGATATGTTGATCTCTGCCTCCTCCGCCACCAGGTACCATTCATACAGGCAGATACGGGCCCTGCGGGCTAGACAGGCAGTGTACAGGTCTTTGTTCAGTACATCTTTAGACCAGCAAACTAGAATATCTTCTGGCCAGTTGACTCAGCCAGCCAGGTCACAGAATTCCTGAGTTTATTTGGCTACAGGGCAATGACCTGGCTTTACAACTCTTAATGGGGTTGCAGGCTTTGCAATTGGTGAGGGGGTCTTCATAGCATTGGCATAGGGCTACCATGAATTAATCAAGGTTTCACAGCTCTGAAGCATCGGCATTGTGGAGGGTCACCATCCACCTGGCATCCAGCTGCCCTTTCTAGGGCTAGGGTGACAACTTGTATTCAATCCCCCTGGGTCAGAAAAATCTCCATACTCTTGCATAGAGGTGAGGACTTGAGCGAGGAGTCTGGGAGTCTCTGTAGAATTTTACCCCAAGGGGGTTCTTCCTCTTCAGCTGTGGGTCCCTGGGTTAGCCAGGTGCAGTCACCTGCTCCGGAACAGCAAAAGGTAGATATCTGGCATGCCAGGGTCCACCGCTTGGTCAGCTGCTTGATCAGTCACAGCTGGATCAGGGGTGACGGCTCAGGCTCCTTCAGCTGCTGGTTCATTCATTCTCCTTCATTGGTAACCCAGTTCACCTTTAGGATGTTGATGTTTCCCAAGACTTCCATCACGAGTTGATTGATGTACCGCTTCAATCAATCATCTGCCAGCGGTTCCTCTAGCAGTTCTTCCTGATCAGAAAGGGCTTCCAGTTCCATTGTAATAAAAATCCTAATAAAAATGTTTGGGTTCTGTCCTGATGACTGATATGAAAAATATCATGATGATCCATAAAAACTAAATTACAAAATCAAACATAGGGCTGAGATTGGTTAATGTTTGAAAATTGAATACATGCTATTTGATATTAAGAGATTATTTTCCTTATATATTCATTACCATTTGCAATTATCAGAATGCTACTTCATTGCTCTCATACATAATTCTTTATAAGTGTGCCAAAAGATTTCACTTTGTTTTCTTTTGAGATATCTTGATTTAATTCTTTGCTTTTTGTTTTTAATTATTTAAGGTATTTGTGATAATTATCAAAAATTGACATCAGTTGTGCCAATCTAGCATCAACAAAGTAAGTACCCTCTATGGAAGAAAGGATGAAGGCAAGTTTATCTGAATTATCAATAAAAATAAAAAATAATAGAGAAAGCGTCAGAGGAAGAGACATCAGAATCAAAAACACAAATGAGAAAACCTGAAATCAGGCTTTGCTTCAGAAACCAATAGCCAAATGCCTCCAAAAGATTTAAAGGTAGTTAATACTTTTTGTCTGCATAGTTAACCAAATAACATCTAATAAACAATTCCCTTATCTTATTCCTTGAGGAATTGAGTGTGAGGAACTAGAGGCATGTGAAAGGAAGAACTGTATTTTATTTAAAATTAGATGCTAGCTTTAGAAAAAGTATTTTGAATGCAGGAATATACTAAATAGTTAGAGAATTAGTGCTTTCACTGATTCAAAAAATAAAACCTCTCTTTGTAATTAAATGTGCATACAAGGTGAGCCTTGACTTACACCATAACTGCAGGCCCAGAATTACAGGTCAGAAAGCATGCCAGTTCTTAGTAGATCATCATATGACAAATCCAATTTTATGACATATACCTGTAACATGTAGTAGTCATTAAGTGAATATGATGATCATAAAGGCAAAATACCCATGATCCGTAATTAAGAAAGCTGTAGTCATTAAAGTGCACCCATTATACAATGGACATTTTTGCCAGAAAATAAATGCTAGTTTTCCAACATTGTAAATTGTAGATCACATGATCATGGAATGCTGCAAAAGCAACTCTAAATATAGCCTGGATTACTCAGCAGCCAAAATGCAAATAACTTGAAGAGCCATGGGGATGAAGCAGTTGTCAAATTTGAATCTGAGTTGTTAATATCTTTTGAGGGTGTATCCTTAACTTTAGTTAGTGTGGGAACTAGAGGCATGTGAAAGAAAACTGTTACTCTTTCCACCTAAAAAATCATGAACAACCTGTAAGGATCAATCTCTCCCCCTTTCAAAACAAGTAAAAACTTTGTATATCAAGGAACCTTTTATTGAAAAGGGTGAAAGCAAGTCAAAATTCAAAGCAGGCTCTGAGATCCCACAGGACATACAGGCCCAGGAATTATGAAATTAGAAACCCCTTCCAACAGTCCGATGTGGATTTCCACCAATCCACAGGTATGAAAAGTCATTATTATGCACCCAGTGTCTCTGGGAAAGCAGATAAGAAAGTTTCTCAAGGCTGTCTTCTGGCATTGCAATCTACATGGCCTTGCATCCCCACCAAGAGGTGAGGAATTTTCTGGGCATTAAGGAGCTGCAGGCAGCCCTTATAAATCAGGTAAAGGTTATGCAAAAGAACAAGGCAAGAAATAGGATACATAGAGAGGAAAAAGAACTAAATGTATCAAAATCCAATCCCCCTTTCTTCACACGAAGAATGGCAGATACATGGTTCCTGACGTATTGCCTTCCTCAAAAAAAAAAAAAAAAGAGAAATCCACCTGGAAGACATAAAACATGGTTACATTACAACTTAGGATGGTTTGTGAGAAATGTTTTTGGGTGGAATTTCCATTAACAGTGTGGTAATAACTTTACCTATTTTTTTACTACCATTCATTTTGGGAGGAGTGTAGGTGTTTCCATGCTACTAAATATTGTGTGGGAACCATGGTGAGTGCATGGGTCAAAAGATATCATTAATTTCAAAATGTTGTTCTCCTTCCACCATAATGGGGGTTGGAGGTGTAGTTAAAGTGGGTCTGATCTTTGAAGTGATTTCTGGTTTGAGTAGACTGCAGTGAAATACTGGATAAACCTGTCCAAGTGTCTTAGAAAGTAGGAGTTCTACAGTGACAGGGTTAATGATTTCTGGTGATGGGGAAATGGGCCAATGATTTTTGGTTTTCCCCTTTGCTGCCATGCCACTTGCCACTGCCGCCACCTGCCCTTTCTTTTTATGAAGGTTATAATGATTGTAGGAACTTGCCGGAGCAAATATATGTTGAACATGTTTGGATTACCGCTGCATTTTTGTCAGCTTGAGCTTTAAAAGCTACTCTAGCCACTTGTAAGGCAAGCCCGACCACTCTGACCAAGTGGTTTGTAGAATTGTTTATCCACTCCTTAAGGGAAGGAGATGTCAGGTTCCTTAGTGGGTAGCTCTGGCATGGGATTGAATACATACCTGCTGTGGCTTATCTGGAATGGGTTTGAAACCAGTGCTACTGTGCACAGAGTTATTGTAAGCTACCTCAGCAAAAGGCAAAAGTCCAATTGTTCTGTTATTATTTAATAAACTTCTTAAATATTGTTCTAACACCCCATTGGCTCCGTCACCCCTCCCCCTATTTGTCTGGGGGTGAGGAGGTGCAAAGAAACTCAACCCCTGGGCAGGGGAATCTAATAGGTTTTTTGCAAAAAAGCCCACCAATTTGGAGTAAATTGAACTTACCCCTATCTGTGATAATTCATTGAGAGGCTCCATGTAGGTGATAAATGTGTACGCTAAAATCATATTTGCTATACCTTGACTGTTGGGATCTTCTGGCAGGGTATAAAATGGACTTGTTTGAAAAGGGTCTGCTACAACCCAAATAACTGTGTTTCTTGTGCTTTCAGGCAGTTCCACTATAAAATCCATAGAAATCTCTCTCCAGGGTGCTGAAGGTTCTGCTACTGTTTGTAGAAAGTCCTGGGTATTTTCCTTGCCATCTTTTTGCAGTGGCATAGGTGGGGCAGCTAGCAACATAGCTCTCAATGTCTTTTTTTTAAGGGATGGCCACCAAATTGTCTTTTGATGAGGTGCAGAATTTTTAGAAATGGCCAAAAGTGTCCAGCTATTTTTGGAGTCATGGCATCATTTCATGAGGTCCAGTCTTTGGCTGGCAGGGACATAAAGTTTGTTCTCCACTGAGGCTAAACCATCCTTAAATAACAATTGTTTTTGTGAGCCTGGAACCAGTCATCCTTAAGTTTGGAAGCTGTCGTGTTGTCAGCAAGAAGTTCTTTTTTGAAGCTTGCACTCGGGTGATTACTTTGGCAGCTAGCTGGGGTGTTTGGAGCATTTGTTTAACAATTTCAGTTTTGCTTTTATATTGGAATTTTCTGGACAGGGCATCCACTGAAGTTCCTCCCTCCCCTGGGAGATACTTGAAAGTGAAATTAAAACATTTAAAAGTATTGTGCCCAATGTGCTTGTTTGAAGGAAAGTTTCCATGAAGTTTTCAGTGCTTCTAAACTTTTTATGATCAGTCCAGACTTCAAGGGAGTTTGTTCCCTTCTAAGAAATGTCTCCAGGTGAGGGAGTGCCCATCATATGGCATATTTCTCTTTCTCCCATATGGCCCATCTTTGCTCAGTTTCTGATAATTTCTTGGGGAGTGTATGCACTACTCCTACTGCACATCACTGGCGTCTGCTTGGATGATAAATGGTTGTTCTGGGTCTGGGTGTTTTAGGATTGGTTCAACTGAGAATAGTTGTTTAAGTTTTTTGAATGCCTCCATCATCTAGGTAAGGGTTGCCTTCATTTCGGTTCCCCTTCTTTTTGTTTTTAAGTTTTTAATGGGAAGGATGATATTCATAAAGCCAGAATGATTTGACAGTAAAAGTTTGTAAAACCCAAGAAAATTTGTAGTTGTTTGTGAGTTTGGGGCAACTCCCAATCAATGTGGCTTTTACTTTTTGTGGATCCATCTCTATACCTTCTTGGGATAGTCTATGTCTAGGTAGTCAATTTTTTCTTGGTGGAACTCACAGTTAGAGAGTTTTGCATAGAGTTTGGCAGCTTGGAGTTTCGTGAGAACTGCCCAGACTAGTTTTATGTGCTCTGCTTTTGTTTTGGTGCAAATTAAAAAATTCATCAAAATAAACTAGGATCCCCTTTGTAAAATGATCATGGGGCACTTCATTAATTAGTTGCATAAAGATGCTGGGGCTCCTTGTAATCCAAAAGAAGTAATTTAAACTGGTAGCACTAGCGGGGTGTTAAAAGCAGAGTGCCACTCATCCCCTTTCCTAATTCTGATGTGGTAGTATGCTTCTCATAAATCTAACTTTGAAAATATTTTCCTTTAAAGAGGTGGGTCAGCATGTCCTTCATAAGGGGGAGTGGGTACATATTTTCCATGCTGATCGTGTTTAAATTCCTAAAATCCATGCAAAGGTGTAAGATGCCATCTTTCTTTTCATGAATAATACTAGGGCAACTATTTACAGTTGGAGTGGGTTCAATGAAGCTCTTTTTAGATTTTGTCAATAAGCACTCTGAGATCATCTAGTTCTCTGGGGAAATGCAGTACATTTTCGGTTTTTGAAAGTTTAGCCCCTGGCAGAATCTCAATAGCACAATCAGTGGTGCGATGAGATGGAAGTTCATCAGATGCCTCTTCGCTCAATACCTCAAACCAAATCCAGGTATTCTTTGGGGATGCTAGTGGGCTCAGCAGAGTGGCTTGGCCACGGCCATTTCCCTGTTCTCTTTTCCTTCCTTCCCTCCCTCTGGGATGTTTGCAAATGTTATATGTTTCTGGAAATGTATGGTTCCTCTCTTCCAATTTATTTTAGGGTTCCATGTGAGCCTTAGGACTAGTGGCCCTTCCATTCCTGGTGCTACAGAAAGAACATGAGGATGTCGCTATGGTCCCCCAGATTTATTTGTAATGGTTCTGTGGCAAAAATTGCTGTCCCCCGCTACAGTCTTGTCTAACTGGCAGAAAGCAATGGGGTTTTGCATTCTCCTTAGATGTATTCCCAACCTCCCTATCAGGGTTGAGTTGATTAGGCATCAGGTGCCCTCTAAGTCTAGTAATGCCTGCTACTTCCTCCTCTTTCCCTCAGCTTGGGATAAACAGTCTTAGGGGTAGGGTGAGCCATTCAATTGGGTTGCTTACCAGTGGGTCATCTTCCAGATCACTTTTGGACTAGCTCAGGTCTTCTCGGAATGCCGGAGTTTCTTCCTCTGGGTTTGGAGGGGAACGGAACTCCATAGCCTCTCGGCTTCTCAGTGTGGTTTTCTTTTCCTCGGGGATAGATTTTGCAGGTTTCTCCCTGACTGGTGATCAGGCTTCCTGGCAGGGTTTTTGAACAGTACTCAGCTGTGTGGTGCCCCTTCTTCCCACACTTAAAGCAACCTGATGGCCTTTGGTACCATGGCAATTTGAGGTTTGAATGGCTCCTGCTTCCCCTGGGGTGGGGATCTTCTCAAGCTCTGCCAGCATAGTACTGGTTTCAGGATATGTTGATCTCTGCCTCCTCCGCCACCAGGTACCATTCATACAGGCAGATACGGGCCCTGCGGGCTAGACAGGCAGTGTACAGGTCTTTGTTCAGTACATCTTTAGACCAGCAAACTAGAATATCTTCTGGCCAGTTGACTCAGCCAGCCAGGTCACAGAATTCCTGAGTTTATTTGGCTACAGGGCAATGACCTGGCTTTACAACTCTTAATGGGGTTGCAGGCTTTGCAATTGGTGAGGGGGTCTTCATAGCATTGGCATAGGGCTACCATGAATTAATCAAGGTTGCTCACAGCTCTGAAGCATCGGCATTGTGGAGGGTCACCATCCACCTGGCATCCAGCTGCCCTTTCTAGGGCTAGGGTGACAACTTGTATTCAATCCCCCTGGGTCAGAAAATTCCGCCCATACTCTTGCATAGAGGTGAGGACTTGAGCGAGGAGTCTGGGAGTCTCTGTAGAATTTTACCCCCAAGGGGGGTTCTTCCTCTTCAGCTGTGGGTCCCTGGGTTAGCCAGGTGCAGTCACCTGCTCCGGAACAGCAAAAGGTAGATATCTGGCATGGCTGCTGGTCCACCGGCTTGGTCAGCTGCTTGATCAGTCACAGCTGGATCAGGGGTGACGGCTCAGGCTCCTTCAGCTGCTGGTTCATTCATTCTCCTTCATTGGTAACCCAGTTCACCTTGGATGTTGATGTTTCCCAAGACTTCCATCACGAGTTGATTGATGTACCGCTTCAATCAATCATCTGCCAGCGGTTCCTCTAGCAGTTCTTCCTGATCAGAAAGGGCTTCCAGTTCCATTTTCCACCCGGGTTTATGGCTACTGCCGGTGAAGATTACTACCCTGGTTCTTCCATCCCAGCTGTCTGGCTGGGTTTCTCCCAGCACTCGACTTCCCCTTGCTCACTGCTTTGTTAGAACATTAATGCAGTGTCCCCTCAATACATAGAGAGGAAAAAGAACTAAATGTATAAAATCCTATCCCCCTCTTCTTCCACCAAAGAATGGCAGATACGCAGATCTGACACAACCAGAACATGGTATACACAATATTTAGCTGTGTTGCTCACAAATTGCAAGAATATAATGTGAAAATGTTGGGAAACTAAATAGTGGTTACAGGAACTATGTGCAGGCCATAGTGTGGCTTCTCCAGTCATCTCTTATCTCTTTTTAATATTCCCACACTTAATGCTGTTGCTGAAGAGATCCTATAACTTTTTAAAATCATTTTTCCAAAATCTCTTTAATTAAGCCAGATAATCAAGTTTCTTTCTTTTTAAAAAAAATTTTTTTATTGATTGCATATTTTAATATTGGACACAGTGCGACCATTCTGACATTATTTCTACCATACACATTAAGGTATAAAATGAATAACATATAATCATACATTGCCAATTTTATACAATTATATAATATATACTATCCATTATATTCATTTATACTTACAGCATAAAACATCATACATTGCTAATTTTATGTAATTGTTCTGTCCACTATACTCATTTATATTTACATATACAACATCACATTTAAGTTCTGCAAATCCTAATTATTTTCTGTTCCGACTCCCATCTCTCTGTTCCAACCATTGGTAAAATCTATTCCAAATCTCATAATATTCCGTCTCTCTTTTAATTTTTAGTTCTAATGTCAGCCTATTCATTTCTGCACAAATCAATATTTTCTGTATTATCTCTCTTTCTAAAGGAATGTCTCCATTTTTCCATTTTTGGGCTGTTATAATATGTAGTATTAAATATATCAATCCTTTGCTATATCCCTTTTTTATAATTCCTAATAATAATAGCTCTATTTTGAATTCTAAATTTTGTCCAACCATTTCTTCCAACCACATCTATATCCATCGTCAAAATTCCTTTGCTTTTGTGCATGACTACCCCATGTGGTAATATGTGCCTAGTACTTGATTACATTTCCAACATCTTGGTGAGATATTACTAAACATTTTCACCAATCATGCTGCAGAAAGATGCCATCTATCAAACTTTTAATATAAATTTTCTATATATGATGTGGCCAATGTTAATTTTCTATTTCTTTCCCATAATTTCTGCCATTTTTCCAAGTGTACCCAAAGTTTTTAGCCCATACTACCATTATTTCTTTGACTTGTTCTTCCTCTATTTTGTAATTTAATAGATTACATTAACCTTATCAAATTCTCATCCGTCTCCAATAAAAGTTTATCTAGTATCGTTAATTCTCTATTAATACCCCATTCTTTCACATCTTTCACATTCTTCACATAATGTGATTGAATTTGTAGATATCACCACCACTCCAATTCTACCTCTTATTCTTTTAGTTCTCATCTAGTTTTAAATTTCCCTTTTTCATTTAGTATATTCTTATATGAGAAATTTTTCCCAGATGAGATTTGGATATACCAATGCTTCTAGGGTCAAGAGCCAGACTGGTATTCCCATATGGTTCTGTTGTTTAACTTTGTTCCATACCACCATTTGAGCATGTCTTATAAAGTGCCTTTGGAAATATTGGTGTGCCGTATGTCTGCCATATCACAGAAATGCATGTCAGCCTAGTTGCATATCATGGCCCTCCAACATTAATAACCTCTTATTCCTTAAACTCCACTCTTTCACCCAGGTAAATGTTGCAGCTTGATAGTACAATTCCCAATCAGGCAAACCAAACCCTCCTCTTTCTTTTGACTCTTGCAGTAATTTCACTTTGATTCTTTACTTCTTTCCTTGCCATATAAATTTCAGTATTATTTTGTTCAAATTTCCAAAATATTTTTTCTCTAATTTTGTAGATACGTTTTGAAATAGAAAAAGTATTTTTTTGGTAAAATATTCATTTTTATTATCACTATTCTACCCATAACGAAAAGTTGCAAGTTCTTCCATCTCTCCAGTTTTACCTTTATTTGATTTATTAAGTTAATATAATTATCCTCCTTAATTGTTGTACACCTTGCAGTTAAATAAATTCCTAGATTCTTCACTTTCTTTTTTTTTAAATAAAGTTTTATTTGGGTTTTCACACATACAAAATACAAGTAAAACATCTTTTTTGAAAATAGCATGGTCCCGGGTTGCACTTCTTTATACAGACACAAAACTCAATTTCATGCTTCTTTTTGTATTCTATTCCATATCTTATACTATTTTACATTTTCTATATAGTTTTTCCCCTCTTTTAATTTTCTCAATTTTATTTTGATTATCTCATCTCAATTCAAATCATTATATTTATACTTTTGTCTGTTCCGTTTCAATTTCATATTATCTTTTCTCATTAAACACATTTTTTTCTGTAGTTACTAATTGGAGTATGACACCTTTATATCTTTTAATTACATCCATTCAACTCTTATTTAAACTTCAATATATTAAGGTTATGACCTTCAATACAATACATAATACATAACTTCCAATCGAATTCTGCTTACAATACACACTATATTCTCTAAAAAATATGTAAATATGTAATATATTTATAATAGGTAATTATAAACCCTCATTCCATTCCAGTTCAGTTCTATCATTAATAATCATTAAAATCTTAACATCTTTAACACTTCTTTTCAATTAAATCATATTTCCTTAAAAACACATATAATCTCCATAATTAATTTTTCCCTTATTTCTCTTCACATATGTTTTGTAAATCATTAAATATACCTTTTATTACATTTATTTATTAACAAGCATTCCACTGAATTGAGATAGCTATTTTATCAGACATTTTAATCATACATTGTTTCATATTTCTAAAATTATTTCTGTTTCTAATATAACCATACTATCTTATGTACCTTTGCAGAATCCCTTTTTCCATTAAATTTTCACCCATTATCTCTAAATAGGCCCTGTTTCTCTATATTTTGTTTCTGTCCTTTATGACTTCTTTTCCCTTCTTTCTTCCCTCTCATCTTTTCCCTCTTTTTTGTCACAATCTTCTTGTTCTGCAGGCATTTCTTGTTGTTTCTCATAATTCCAAATCTCCATTTCTAAAAACTGAAATACGAAGCCAAAAGAACCTCTCCCTTCTTGTGCATCTTCTTTGTACTTTTTAAGTTCCATTTTCAGTTCTTCTAAAAGTGGAGCCATTTTAAACAGTTTTAAATGACCACCCGATTGATTTTCGTCATTCAAAACAATAACCAAGAATCCAGAAATCATTAAGTAATCCAGATAGTCCCGAGTTATATCTTCTTATTTCTTTTTTGACTTTCTCTTCCTGGGATTTTTGTTGCAATATTTCAGTTAGAATGTATCTTTTGGAAGTCTTGTTAAGATTTTGCTGTAAGTTCTTTTTTAATTCCAGGCAGTCTCCTCCCTTCCAGATCCTGCCCTTTTATTCTTTTTCTCTCCTTTCCTGTTTTCAAAAGCTTTTAATTATCCAGAAATCTTTATTATCCCTTTGACTTTTTATTTTCAGCATTAAATTCTATTGATGTCAAAGTGGATTTTTTTCCAATTTCTTACTTAAGTCTCTTAGCTGTCAGTATAGGAAAAGGAGGAAAAAAAACCCAAATCTTTTCCCTTTTCTCTCTCTTTCGCAGCTTAAAAATCTTAGGGAACAACGTTATTGTTTTTTGATAGTTTCAATTCCAAGGTACCTTATTTGTTGCTTTTGCTGTTTGACCCGGTCAACCAAAACTTTCTCCTCTTACCTTCTTCCTGCACATTCTTTTCTGGTCGAGTTCTTCTTTGTGGTGGCCATTTCTGACCACCGCTGCAACTGCCTTTGGGAAAGGGAGTAATGGCCAGCTGGGAGGAGAGATGCGGCTCTCCTCAACCCTGCTGGCAGTCTCCCCCCTCTTCACCACCTCTACAGGGTGGCTTAGCCCTGAAACCAGCTGGCTTGGGGCACTCCAGCAGCAAGCATGGATCGAAGCCTCGCAGAGACGAGGTTTCAGTCTGTCGCTGAAGAAGCTCAAACCGGAAGTCCCGATACTTCACTTTCTTCACTACCTGGATATTTATTCCCTTGACCAACTCTTCTTTCTGTTTATTTGTCATATTCTTAACTATCATTTTAATTTTTTCCTTATTTATTTTTAATCCAGCCATTTCTCTGTATTCCTCCAATGTTTCCATAAGCCTCAAACCTGATTTCAATGGTTCCTCTAGGATAAAGACTAGGTTATCTGCAAAAGTTTTCAGTTTGTAAACTTCTTTCTTAATTTCCAGTCCTTTAATTTGCATATTCTTCCAAATCATTCTCATTAATACTTCCAGTGTTAATATAAACAATAATGGAGATAGTGGGCACCCTTGTCTTCTACCCTTCTGAATTTTAAAATTTTGTGTCTCCTTGCCATTCACTATTATTCTAGTCTCCTACTTATTTATATTTATAAATTTATTGCTGAAATTCATATATCTTAATTGTCATAGAATAAATTTCCATTTAACATTGTCAAACGCCTTTTGAGTGCCTAGAAATAGCAATGCCACTTGTTTCTCACTATGTAATTCATAATATTCTAATGTATCTAATATTGTTCTCATGTTGTTTCTCATTTGTCTTTTGGGCAAAAAACTATTTTGATCAACATGTATAAACTCATTTAACAACCCTTTCAATCATTCAGCTATTATTAATGGAAATATTTTATAGTCTGTATTCAACAGAGATATAGGCCTGTAGTTTTTATCAGCATAATACTAGCTTCCACCCATGATAGTGGTATATTCGCTTCTCTTATAACAAGTTTTGTCCATGGTGATTTCAGCTGCAATGTCCCCTGCATGTAGGGGTGCTTCAGGCAGGTCCTGGATCACCAGAATGTGACAAGCTGGGGCCAGATCCAGCTCAGTCTGCGGTAGAGGTAATCGGTTAAGAGCATTGGCTTGGCCCATTTCTTTACCCAGCTTGTAGACTAATTAGTATGAGTATGCAGCCATGAAAATGGACCATCATAGCATTTGTGGTGACAGAACCTATGGTGTCTCTTTGTCAGCTATGAAGAGACCAAGCAGAGGTTTGTGGTCTGTAAAGATGGTGAAGATTCATCCATATAAGAAGATGTGGAAGCTCTTAATACCAGCCACTATGGCAAGGGCTTCCTTGTCTATCTGGGCATAGTTCCTTTCAGCTGATGATAACATTCTAGAATAGTATGCGATGGGGGCCTCTCTATTATCTGGCATCCTGTGGCTTAATACTGCACCAATGCTGTATGGCGAAGCGTCACAAACTAGTGTTACTATGATTTTACTGCCTTGAACAGTTTGCCTTGAATGTTCGACCAGACATTGTCCAGTAGGCAGTGTAACAGTTCTGCCAGGGTAGCCTTATGTAATAAGAAGGAGTAGTAAAAATTGAGCAAGACCAAGAATGCTTGAAGCTCCCCTTTGGATTTTGGTTTGGTGGCTTGCTGAATTGCCTTTAGCTTTGCTTCAGATGGGTGATTCTGTCTGTGTTGATGTGGAAACCCAGGAATTCTGTGGATTCCACGCTGATCTGGCACTTTTCCTTCTTGAGTTTTAGGCCTGCCTCATGGAAACGTTGGAGTACTGCATGGAGACGTTCCGCCAGGACTGCTGCTGATTCCCCCATGATCAGGACGTCATCAAAGTATGAACAGACACCAAAAATGTTCTTCAGTGTTTGTTCCATAATACTTTGGATCAATGCTAGTGCTACTCTTGCCCCAAACTGCAAGTGGCATACTCAGAATGCACCTCTGTGTGTGACTGTTGTCTGTGCTTCTGCAGTAGTGTCATCCACTGGCAGCTGCTTGTAGGCCTGGGTGAAGTCTAACTTAGCGAAGATTTGGCCTCCTTGGAGCGAGGCGAGGATGTGACTGCCACTGGTACAGGGTGACCATGCTGCTTGTTTATGGTGCACTTGTAATCTGCACTAAGCTTAACTGGGGTCACTATGGGAGTCTCCCAAGGGTTACAGTCCACAGGTTGGAGCATTCCCTGCTGTACCAGCTTGTCTAGTTCTGCATCAATTTTAGGCTTCAATGCAAAGGGAACCCTGTGCGGTTTTAATCAGATTGGAGTTACTGCTGGATTGAGGTTGAGTGAAATGGGTGCCCCTTTGTATTGTCCCAGCTCAGTGCTAAATATGTCACCATATTGTTGCCATACTGCTTCTAGATTGGCTATTTGGGTTCAATGAATGCCCGTTACCTTGATGCCCAGGGCCTTGAACCAGTCCAGTCCTATGAGACTGGTGCATGGCCTCTCTATGACCACTACACTGAGGGGACCCTCAAACTCTCCAAATTGTACCCTAATAGTAACTTTGCCCCTTACAGAAACATGGCGACTCTGGAAGTCTGTTAGCACTAAACTTAATGATTTGAGTGGGACTCACCATCAGCTATCCTTGCAAATGTGGTTGAATCAGTATCTAGCTCCATGAAGCATGGGAACCCTTGAAGATTTAGTTGGAGTTTTATCTTTTCTTTGATGGGCCATTGGGCCCCTGATGCTATGCCTTCCTGAGCAGTATTCAACTCTGTTCTGTCCTGGGAGCCTTTTCCACTTGTGCTGCTGTGTCACAGGTTTTATTTTCCACTGATGACCTCTGAAAACTCTGGCAATGTGCCCTTGCTTTCCACAGGCAGGGCATACAGCTCTGCGGAATCTGTACTCTGCTCTTTCAAGTTGTCCCCTGCAGCTTGCGCAGCTCTGTTTCTACTATGCAAAATTCTAACTGGAGAGCATGATTGATGACTCTTGGCTATGGATGTGTCCCATTGGAGAATATGAATTATGATACACCCAGGGGGGGAGGAAAAATCAGGGTCAAGGGTGACAATGAATTATGTGTCTCAGAGTTGGCTACACTCAGGCAGTGCCGGCATGTTAACTTCCAATAAATCCTTTTTAAGTTTTAGAAGTTTGGCTCGGGACTCATGATTTAAATGGGGGTAACTGCCAGAATCCTGATAGCTAGCCGACTCTCCATAATTCATCATCATTACCAGGACACCTGATGCCCGCACTTTTCAATCGCTTCCCAACATCTGGAATGTGTGGAGAGGAAGTCAGGTTGATATGGCAGAAGGGAGATTATCAGAGGAGAGCTTGCTCCAAGCAACCCAAATGCAAACAGAAGCTGACAATATAATTACAGCTGAAGCAGAGAAACCTGATCCAGTGAAGGAAAGAAAAACAGATGAGTACTGGTGGAAAACAAAACTCCCCAAAGCTTCCCCTATCCCAAAAGGGAGGGAAGGCCCCTGACTGAGCTGGGAAGAGTGGAATAGATGTGGGACTGGGAACAAGCCAGAGCCCCAAATCTCCTAATGGGATCCCTGAGAGGATCCATAGAGCAGCTGAGAGAGGAATTTGACAGGGCTACCATTAGTGATGATGGCCCATCACGCCACCCAAAACAGAGAGGAGTTTCCACAGAGCCTTCTGAAGTGAGGAAAAGCAGGCAAGATCACAGCCCCTCTTCTCTACCCAG
Organism: Pseudonaja textilis; assembly: GCF_049901715.1. Lineage (NCBI taxonomy): Eukaryota > Metazoa > Chordata > Lepidosauria > Squamata > Elapidae > Pseudonaja > Pseudonaja textilis. The sequence continues at coordinate 59,037,921 of NC_142008.1, read as the reverse complement.
TAGAAGAAAAGAGCCCACAGTGGCAACCAGTGCCTCCCCCATGCAGGAGGTATCCCCTTCCTCCTCCTGTGTGAACTAGAGCCGGGGAGAAAGCCATCTCAAACACAGGTTTCCAGAGAGCAACAGGAATAGGGCAGAGCAGAGTTGTACGAACTTCCCCAGTTCGGGGGGAAATTTGATGGGGACCCAGACCAGCTAGCTCTATTCCTTGACTCAGCTGACATTCACCTAGAATGCTATGGACACCTCTATCCCTCCCCTAGAGCCATGGTGAATGCCATTGCTGAGGTATTGGGGGGGGAGAAGCAAGAGTTCACCAAAACAACTGGCAGCCACCTCTTGACAGAACCCCAGAGGCCAGACTGATCCCAAGAGAATATCAGGGCCTTGCTGAAGTGTTCAGCAAGACTGAGTGTGACATCCTACTCCCCCCCATCATGATACAGACTGCACCATTGAAATCATTCCCAAGGCAAAACTACCAAACCCCAAAATGTATGCCATGATGCCCTGGGAAATGCAAGAAATGCACAAATATACAGACAAAAGCCTAGCAAGGGGGTTCATCGAGCCAGCCAAGCCACAGGTCACAGCCCCAGTCCTGTTCAAAGAAAAAAAAGATGGGACTATGAGATTATACATTGACTTTAGAGCGATCAACAGACTGTGCGTACACAATCTATACCCCCTCCCACTCATGAAGGACATGCTATCCCACCTGGCCAAAGGGAAGGTCTTTACCAAATTAGACTTCAGAGAAGCATACTATTGAGACCTCATCAGGGAGGGAGATGAATGGAAAACAGTGTTCAACTGCCCCCTAGGGAGCTTCCAATTCAAAGTCGGACTACAGGGAGCCCTGGTGGTGTTCATGCAATTAATAAATGAGGTGCTACACGAACATCTTTATAAGGAGGTCTTTGTCTACTTGAACGACATTCTCATCTACACTGAGATGATGGACAACCATGTACCCCTGGTGCGCCAAATACTGGAAAAATGTCTAGCAGCAAACCTGTATGTCAAGCTGTCAAAATGTGAATTTCACCATGTGCAATTGGACTACCAGGGATAGAGATGGACCCCACCAAAGTACAAGCCATTCTGGGCTGGCAATCTCCTTGCACCCACAGAAAGCTACAAAGCAGTTTGCAAACTTCTACTGACAATTCATCCCCTCCTTTGTGAGGATTGCCAAACCCATGATGGACCTCCTAAAGACAGGAAGTACAGAAATGAAAGCCTGCCTGGGATAAGCCCTACAGTGGGACCTAATCTGCCAAAAAGCATTTCAAACACTGAAAGAATTTGTGCTGAAGCACCCTGACCCTGGACAACCCTTCATCATTTTAGCAGAAGCCAGCGACATGGCAGTAGTAGCAGTGTTACTCCAAAAAAACAATCAAGGAAACCTACAGCCCTGTGCCTACACCTCTCGCAAGCTCATGGACATAGAGAGGCAATGAGATGCATGGGAAAAAGATGCTTTTGCGATAAGATGGGCACTGCAAACCTGGCGCCACCTGCTGGAAGGGGGATAGAGACCATTTGAAGTTTGGACTGACCATAAAAAAACTGGAAAGCCTTCATGCTAGGCCGTGAAAACTATCACCCAAACAAGACCACTGGGCCCAATACTTCCACCAATTTGACTTTGTGCTAAAACACATCCTGGGGGGGAAAGAACTTTCTGGCTGATGCCCTCTCTCACATGCCCCAGTATAAATGTGAAAGGGAAGAAATCATAAATGCCATCATCCACCCACCCAAATAGCTGCCCAAGTAACCACTGGAAAACAACCCCACGATCGACAAGACCAACCACAGACAACTTAACACAAAATTAAAAACCAAACTGCTAGCAGACCATTGGTTCCAGGACAATCAACACATCTTAACAAAAAGAGATGACCTGATGTGGAAAGGGACAAAACTCTATGTCCCAGAATCCCTACACACTCTAGTCCTTCAGAGGAGCCACGACACCAAATCAGCAGGCCACTTTGGGTTCTTAAAGACTTTACATTTAGCTCAGAGGCAATTCTGGTGGCCTGGAATAAAGAAAGACATGGATAGTTAGGTGAAGAGTTGCATCATCTGTGCTGTGATGAAAAAATAACCAGGAAAACCTCCCGGACTGCTACAGGCAGCAGTGGAACCAACAAGGCCATGGGAAGAGATCACAATGTATTTCATACTGGAGTTGCTGAAAAGTGGAGGAAACACGGTGATCTGGACTGTAATAGACTTATTTTCCAAACAGGCACATTTCATACCTTGCTACCCTCAGCCCACCAGTTAGCCAAGTGTTTTTGAAACACCTCTACTGCCTGCATGGAGTACCACAGAAAATTATCTCAGACAGAGGAGTCCAGTTCATGGCCAAATTTTGGAGGGAGTTCCTGCAGACTATTGTGTCATCCCAAGTCTTAGCTCAGCTTTTCATCCAAGCACTAATGGGGGTGGCAGAGAGATTGAACGCCATGTTAGAGCAGTACCTATAGTGCTACGTGATCAGCAATCCAATTGGACAGACCTCCTGCCTTTTGCGGAAGTTGCATACAATAATGCTGTTCACAGTAGGACGGGACTAACCCCTTTCAAAGTAGTGAGCAGTATGGACTTTGTCCAAATGCCTGAGTTTCCAAGGGATTCTCCCCTCCTCAGTCAGCCTGACTGATTGGATATCAACACTGAAAGCAACTTGGGAGAATTTCCAAAAATTGCTGGCAAAAGCAGCACAGAGCTATAAGAGACAGGCAGACAAACACCGAGCCCCGCAACGGCCATTCCAGGTGTGGGACAAAGTCAGAGGGGTTTGAAGCAGGTAGTGATGCAGCTGCGGTATGGCTTCTGGTCCATGGTCGTGTCTCATCATCTGTGTGGGTGTGAGTCTGCTTTCTACATGGAAGTGTGGTGGTAGCATCTTGTGTGGCCCTCATGGGTGTGGGTCTGGTGTCATTCTTCATGTTAGGTACTCGTTTGTTAATGAGGGCGGGTTTCCAAATGGCTGGTAGGTGGGAGGTATCATCTTGTTTATTCATGCTGTGTGGGCATTTTTCTATCTCTATGGCTTCTCTGATTATTCTGTTGTTGAAGTGTTCGGTTTTGGTGATAGTTCTGGTATTTTTAAAGTCAATCTCATGTCCTGTGGCTTTGAGGTGTTGGACCAGTAGAAAGCAGACTCACACCCACACAGAAGATGAGACATGACCACGGACCAGAAGCCATACCGCAGCTGCATCACTACCCGCTTCAAACCCCGATGACCCATACATGAAGCAAACTGACGCCCACCATGAAGATGTGGCACGACCATGAACGCGAAACCAAGCAACAGGATCACAGCTCACCAGCTCAAATCCCCCGGCAACTAAGACTAACCTGAGCACGACCAAGCCCCCACCTGAACAGAACACACCACCAGCCAATCAGAACACAGCCAAGCCCCCAACCGATCAGAACACAGCCAAGCCCCCACCCAATCAAGTCACACTCCCACTAGCAGTTAAAAGGAAGAAGCAGCTGCAAGCTCACATTACTCCAAGAAGCACAAGGCCAAAGACACAGCCTGAAGATGATGAATGAGACTTCATCAAAACGTCGCCTACGTACTTCCAATTTTATGCGGGAGAAAACCCAAATAACCAAAGATTACACACACACACACACACACACACACACACACACACACACATGTATACACACACACACGCACACACACATATGTATACTGCTTTAGATTTTTTTCAGTATACACTTTTGAATTTAATACTTAGAAATTATTCAGCTTTCTCCCTTCTTCTTTTTCCTTTCTTCTTCATACCGTCATATTACTTTCCTCATTTCCTGTTTCCTCAGTCATCTTTAACTACTTAGTCACTTTCACTCTCAAATTGCACAGTCACAGCTTTCTATCAAAATGGTTCCACTCTCTGTTCAACTACAGTTCTCCATTAAAGTTCCAATTGTTTTCTCTAATGTCTCTTTTCTGCTCTACTGGTAATCAATCCAAATCGTAGAAATTTTAAGTTTTTATTCACAGAGTCTCGATCTTTTCTTCTGTGGTACTCTCTCTCAGCTATCAAACTGTTCTGTTTCCTCCTCTCCCTTTCGCTCCGCTATCCCCCGCCAATTAGCCGCTGTATTCATTCTCTCCAGAGACTCCCTCTGTCAAAGTCTTTCAAAGTCTTTCTCTCACCTCTCAAAAACTGTCCCAGTCTGCCATTCTTTTTCTTATGTCTTGCGTTGATCCACTTTCCTGCTTCCCCAATCACAGCTGGCTGTCATAGCTTTGGACCCCCCCATAGATGCCGGGTTTCTTTTGCACCAGATTCAAAGGGCTTCCCCTCATCACAGTGGGAGGTTGCTTTCCTCCACTCTGCTCCTAGGCTTTCCCTTCTAATTCATGTGTCTCTCCAAGCTTCACGATGCCTCTGAGAGCTTCCAAGCATGAAAATTTGGATACAGGATTGCAGAGATCGCTCTCCTGCTCCACTCCGCTATGACCTCACCACCGGAAGTCTGATACACCTGGTATTCCATAGTAGCCTCTTAAAACCCATGGTCGGATTGAGCCTGAGGCCCCTACCTCATGAGCCCCCTGACCCCGTGGTCATAGGAGGCCAAACCCATTATGAGGTGCAGCGTATCCTCGATTCAAGGTGGCACAGGAGACAACTCCAATATTTAATTATGTGGAAGGGCTACCCCTTATCAGAGGCATCTTGGGTAAAGAGTAGGAACGTCCATGCCGATCAACTTGTGACAAGGTTCCATGCAGTAAACCCAACCAAACAATAAATTTGTTTTCTTTTTGTGTTGTACAAGTCACCTTCAAGAACTGAGGGGAGTCAAATGTCAACTAATAAAATATTTCTATGGTCTTTTTAGAGTTACCAACAGAAACGGGGGGAGCAGTGCAGTAGCTTGCAAGATTGGAGAATATTGGAGAATATGAATTATGATACACCCAGGGGATGGAGGGAAAACCAGGGTCAAGGGTGACAATGAATTATATGTCTTAGAATCAGCTACACCCCAGCAGTGCCGGCATGTTAACTCCCAGTAAATCCTTTTTAAGTTTTGGAAGTTTGGCTCAAGACTCATGATTTTAATGGGGTAACTGCTGAATCCTGACACATAACAGGGTTGCTGCCTTCAGGCCATCATCCATGATCTGGTTAGCCCAAGGATAATTTTCTACTCAGGAGACATATGAGCTCTACTGTTCCAAGTGAGTAATGTCAAACCGGTCTTTCCGATTTAACCATTTTGAGAAGACTCCTATAGTGCTAGTTAATGCCTATCCTACTGCAGGTGGAGTTGGGCTGCACTTAAGAGTCCTGGGGACGTCTGTGCGTCTGTGCCTCCAGTGTGTCTTACTGGCAGGCAGGGTGGGGAGAATGGTCCCACCAGGGCTTTTTTATCCAGTCTGACACCTAGTGATTTCAGTGTGCCTCCAGCGTGGCTTACTGGCAGGTGGGGGTGAGGACTAGTCCTGCCGGGGCTTCGTTACCCAGCCTATCAACCAGTGATTTCAGTCCCTTGGTTAGCAGCAGCTCTCTCCCCTGCAGCATCTCATCTTCATCACCACTATTGCGTAGTGGGCTTCAGTAAGCAAGAACCAGACCAGTATACCTGCAATAGCATTTATTGAATTAAAAAAAAGACACTACGTTATCTATTTTATTTATTTATTTTTGTCAATTGCATGCAGGATAATAGGTATAAGTAAAAACATAGTTATGAATACATGGATACATATAAGAAAAATAAAAGAAATAATAGGACAGGGACAGTAGGCACATTGGTGCGCTTATGCACGCCCCCTACAGACCTCTTGGGAAAGCGATGAGGTCAATAGTAGACAGTCTAAGGTTAAAGTTTTGGGGGTTTGGGGAAGAAACCACAGAGTCAGGTAGAGTATTCCAGACATTGACCACTCTGTTGCTGAAGTTGTATTTCCAGCAATCAAGTTTGGTGAGATTAACCTTGAGTTTGTATCTATTGTTTGCTCTTGTGTTGTTATGGTTGAAGCTGAAGTATTCATTGACAGGTAGGACATTGCAATGTATGATTTTATATACTATACTTAGATCGGACCAAAGGCAGCGTAGTTCTAGGTTTTCTAGGTCTAGAATTTCGAGTCTGGTGGCATAAGGTATTCTGCAACGAGTAGAGGAGTGGAGAACTCTTCTTGTGAAATATTTCTGGACTTTCTCAACTGTGCTAATATCAGATACGTAATGTGGGTTCCAGACTGATGAGATGTATTTGAGTATTGGTTTAGCAAATGTTTTGTATGCTCTCGTTAGTAGTGTGATATTACCAGAGAAAAAGCTATGTAGGATTAGGTTAACAACTCTTAATGTCTTTTTGGCTAATTAGTTACAGTGGGCTCTAGCACTTAGATCATTAGAGATGAGTATTCCAAGGTCCTTTACAGAGCTTGGATCATCAACAAGATCTTGACTGTTCATCTTGTATTTTATTTTCTGATTTTTTTTGCCAACATGTAAGACAGAGCATTTATTTGTTGAGATTTGAAGTTGCCATTTGTTTGACCATTCTGATACATAGTCAAGGTCTTTTTGAAGGGTAGCAATATTGTCTGTGGTGTTGAATAGCTTTACATCATCAGCGAAGAGAATGCAGTTGCTCTTGATATGATCACAGAGGTCATTTATGTAGAGTATGAAAAGAGTTGGTCCTAGAACACTGCCTTGGGGGACACCGCTGTTGACAGGTGTTAGGGATACACTCTAGCAGAATCTGCACGGCAGTCAGGCAGGCAGGCAAAATATGTGAGATAAATGTTTTTGTAGCTTACACTCAGTAAAACAGATACACTGTGCTAGTTAAATAGTTTATTCCAGTAAGAGTTATAGCATAGTCATACAGTCCATATATCATTCAGTAATTCAGTCCGTCTGGGGATTATTCAGTTGCAAATTCCAGTGTCGAAAAAGAGGTCAGTAAACTTACAAATATCAGTCCAGTAATATATCTTCTCGCAGTAGAGATATGAAGAAGTCAAACCTCCTTTCTTCCTCCAGCAACTCAGCAGTAGGGAAAACAAGCAGTTAGCAAACCATCAATCCGTCAAACCATCAATCGTCAGGAATCATCAGGTTCTCTTGCTCCCTCTTATGGCGGTTTCACACCACACCCAAAATTACATGCTTTGCAGTTTAAAGTGACACACACTTAAACTTACTATCATAGTTTATATATATATATATATTCCTAACAACAGGTACAGAATTTGATAGGACGCTCCCAATTTTGACCATTTGTTGTCTGTTTGACAGGAATACTTCTGTCCAGTTATGCAGGTGTCCAGAGATACGGTAAGATTTTAGTTTTAATAGTAGTTTGTCATGTACCACTGAATCAAAGGCTTTACAAAAGTCTATGGAGGTTGCCTCTGTTGCTTTGCCCTGATCAAGTTGTGTAGTCCATATGTTTTTGCAGTGTAAGAGTTGCAGATTACATGATAGTTTTTTCCTGAAACCAAATTGTTTATTAGAGAGTAAATTGTTTGTTTCTAAGTGGAGGATGTTGGATTGATTAATAATTGATTCCATGACTTAACAGGTGATGCAGCATAAAGAGATTGGCCTGTAATTTTCAACTAGGCTGGAGTCTCCCTTTTTGAAGATGAGGATGACTGTGGCTTGTGACCATAGTTTTGGTAAGGAGCCGGTCCTGAAAGATTTTCCAAAGATTATGCTTAGAGGTTCGGCTATGGCAGTGGATAGCTTTTTTAAGAAGTAGGCACATATTACGTCCAGTCCAATAGATAGAGATGGTTTTAGATTGTGTAGTGCTTTTTCAACATTGTCTTCTGTAAAATCAATATGTATTAGATCATTGTAGTTGTCTGTGGTTCGACTAGGAAATACTGGGCATGATCCATTGTTGTTTACAAACACTGAGCCAAAGAATGTGTTAAAGAGGTGGTTTTAATAGTGTCATCATTGCAGTCTTTACCATTAGGTCCTTTCAGTGGTGGGATGGACCTTGAGTCTTTTAGTTTGTTGTTTACAAAATTGTAGAAAGCGTGGGTGGAATTCGTGCGTAGAAGATTTTCTTCTTGTTTAATGTGATAATTGGTGCATTCAGTTTTTATCTGGTGGCATAAATTTTTGTATTGGCAACATGACCAGATTTGTTTTTCCACCAAAGTGATTTCTTTGTGGATTGAAGCTTCCTTATTGTTATGGGTAATTTATTTTTTCTGGTTTTGGGAGTTGTTCTTGGTACATATAGTTTGATGACTCCTTTGACTTCAAGTAAAAATATGTTGTAATGGACTTCTACAATAATGCATCCAGGGAATAGAAATTGCCAATCAAGGGATGAGAGATCGTTGTTTATAAGATCATAGTTGCCTTTTTTGAAGTTATAATTGGGGATTCCGTCGTTATGATGATTTTTGTGTGGACGTATGTTGAGACAAAAGTCAATCATGTTGTGATCATTGTTGGAAAAGAGTTCTTTAATTTGTATTCCATAGATTGAATTCAAACTATTGCAGAAAGTGAGATCGAGGCAGTTGTTAAGTCTAGTGTTGTTGGTTACTCGTTGTTCAAGTCCCAGATTTGTTACTGCATTGTAGAAAGTTGCATGTGTGGGTTCAGTTGTACATTTGTTAAGGGTCCAGTTAATATGAGGTAAATTGAAGTCACCAAGAAAGATAAAAGCATGTGGGCAGGATGCTGCCCATGTTAGTTGTGTATTTAGCTTGTTTGCATGTTCGATGTCATAATCAGGGACTTTGTAAGATAGTAAGAACCGAAATGTGATATTTAAGGACAATTCACAGACGATGGTCTCAGGAATAGCAAGCTCCTAGGTAACTTGGATGTTTTTTAAATGTAGGGACTTTTTATAGAAGATATCAACACCACCTCCTCTACAGATTTCACGATCTGATCGGTAAACATGATAGTCTATTACTGGGGGAATGGAGTCAGGGAAAGATGCATTGAGCCATGTTTCACAGACAAATATAATGTCAAATTTAGCCATATTTAGTAAGAGGAGAAATTCAGGTATTTTATTTACAAGGCTTCTTGCATTGAGTAGCTTGCATTTAAGGCCAGTTGTGGTTGGAATAGAGGTAGTTAGGGGCATGCATGCCTAGTTTTGAGTGATGTTGGATTGATGGGGTGGGGTTGGATGCAGAGTTGTGGGTTGTGTGACTTTCTTTTGATGCAATCAGCTCTGTAGTCAATGTATAGATCCTTTTCTCCATTGTCTAGATGGTTTTTGAGTTCTACATAGAGTTCACGGGAGCAGATTCTTTGCAGTATGGATAAGTCTGATCTTGAGCAAAGTTTTTTGTGGTTGGGATTGGTTTTTGCAATGGCGTTTATTGTATGAATGAATATGCATTTGCTGGACTCATTTTTGCATACAACGCTACAAAATCTTGGGGCCACAGAGCCATCATTGTATTTGCACCCAGGGCCATCTCTGGTTATTTCAATGATATCTTCAGGAGAGAAGTTTGTTATATTTGAGTTGCTTATGATATCACGAACTTTGGTGATGTCATCTGAATCATTGGTGTCTTCGAGACCAAATAAGATGGCATTTTTGTTCACGTTCCATGGTGTCTCTGATGAGTAAGGAGATATTATTTGTGGAATTATTTGAAGGGATAGTAATTGTTTGTGGCTGTGGTTTGGTGGTTATTTTTGGTTGTAGTTGTGATTGTAGTTGAGGTGGTTGTTGTGGTTGTTGTGGGATTTGATTTTGACCTGATAGGTACTCACTTATCTGTGCTGTATTTTTTTTCAAGATATATTCGGGTTGCTTGTATAGTTGTTTCAAAACATGTTGCTAAGCTTTCTTTCTTTATTTTCTTTATTTATTTTTATTTGTCAATTGCTTACAAGATAATAGGTATAAGTAAAAACATAGTTATGAATACATGGATACATATAACAAAAATAAAAAAATATAAAAGAAACAATAGGACAGGGACGGTAGGCACATTGGTGTGCTTATGCAAGCCCCCTACAGACCTCTTAGGAAAGGAGTAAGTCACTAGTCTAAGGTTTAAGTTTTTGGGCTTTAGGAAGAAACCACAGGTAGAGTATTCCAGACATTGACCACTCTGTTGCTGAAGTTGTATTTCCTGCAATCAAGTTTGGTGCGATTAACCTTGAGTTTGTATCTATTTGCTCTAGTGTTGTTATGGTTAAAGCTGAAGTATTCATCAACAGGTAGGACATTGCAATGTATGATTTTATATACTATACTTAGTTTGGACCAAAGGTGGCATAGTTCTAGGTTTTCTAGGTCTAGAATTTTGAGTCTATTGAGTGAATGAGTGATTCTATGCTTTCAACTCTATCAGGTAGGGTACTCAGTTTGTTTAGCTTAGGAGAACATGAGGGACATAGATAAAAGAATGTATCTGAATTTTTAACCATATCAGCTAGGCTTTTGTTTGCATTTCAGCAGGCAGGGTGGGCTAGATTGTCATATAGGTGGCATTTGATGTAAATTTCGCTTTTATTGATAATTTCAAGACATCTGAAACATGTGCAGGAGTCTGGGAGGTCATTGGTAGAGATATTTTTCTTTAGTTTTGGTTTGGAGTTTTTGGCTGGCATGGTCAATGGCAATAATACACTAAACAATTATAATAGCTAGTTAATGTGAAAGGTAGTTACTTAATGAATGTTGGTAATTAATAATTGATTAAATGATATGTTAGAGAACAAATCAAAAGTAAGGTTACTTATTACTAAAAATCAAGCAATCAATCAATTGATTATTCAAATCACTCTAATCAAATAATTTTGCTAAGCAACAAACAGCCTAATTTATTACAGTAATTACTAAACACTTGTCAATTTAAATCACTGATTTTACTAATCAGATATTCAGTAATCACACTATATGCACTAAACACTCAATCATGTTAATCAATAAAACAACAAATCAATTAATCATTTGATAAAAATTAATTATTTTAAAGAAATTGATTTGGAGATATCATCTAATCCTTGATATAGGTCTTGAGGTAGAAAGTTATAAGTTTTGAGATAATGAAAGTAATGTAGTATTGAGAATCAGTAAGTAAGGGGTTATTGCTTTGCATAGCTGTTGCTGATACCTGAGAATAGGTTTATAACTCCTAATAAACTGGCAGGAAGCCTCTTTTCCTGGGCTGGAGAAACAGCAGTTTCTTTGTGTCAAACAGGTTTTAACCTACTCAAGCTGTTTTCCTCTTTCCTCTTGAAAGCAATCAGTGAGCAAGTTTACACTCTCTTTCTTGTTTTGTAGATTGAGTTTTTGATATAGTAAAGATGCAAAAATGCTGAAGGGGGGATCTCTGGCCCCTTCTTCAGCAGAGATAAACAGAACAATTCACAGGGAGACAACAGGAAACTTTTTGTTTTTGTTTTCTCTTGATGAATGGGATTTCTGGCCCCCTCCTAGTCAATTTAAATACACTTTGAAAGTTTGTTGCTTTTAAGAGAAAGGGGCACATAGATAGTCTTGAACTGGCAATTCGAACAGTTTATATTTTTACTATGTAGACTCAGATTTGTATTGAGCATTCGCTCCTGGCTTCAATATACTTCTGCTTCTATCACAGGAAATAAAATTGCTTCCAATCTTCACAGTTCAGTTATAACAATACTTCCCTACTTATTGGGAGACCAAAGTTACTGTCCTTTTAAAGAGGGAGTCCAGATTAGCAATTTGGTGAAGAGGGAAGGAGGGGCTGCAGGGGGGGAAGCAGTCTGCTTCACACCCTGGCTGCAAACGTCAGAAGACCGACTCACAGCTCCCGGTGCTCACCACCCTGCAAGGATGGGATGAATCTCACTGTCTCACCACCTGCAAGGATGATCGTAGAGCCCCCAGTACTGGCGAGCCGCACTGCCTTACCTTCCAGTAAAGATGGGTCGAATTGCAGATTGCTTTTGAATTTAGCGCTTACCGAGGAATGAGCTCTTTTCTGGTGTGTTGGTCAAGGATGGGAGGAATTGGAAATCTCTGAGTACTTTTGAATTGAGTGTTTACTGAAGAATGAAGCTCTTTTCTGGCTTGCTGGCAAGTCTTGGGCATTAGGCTTTCCACCTCGCCGGCTGAACCCGCAGGGATTAGAGGGCTTGTCACCTGGTGCTGCCCATGCCCACCGGAGCTTTTAGCTGCTCTGCTCTTCCCAGGGTCGAAGCAGCAAAACCATCTCTATCTATTGGCCTGATGACTTATGTGCATACTTCTTAAAAAAGGTCTCCACTCCCATAGCAGAACCCCTAAGCATAATATATGAGATATCATTCAGAACCAGCTCCTTACTGAACCTATGGTCTTTAGCAACGGTTATCCCTATTTTCAAAAAAGGAGAGCCCAACCTGGTTGAAAACTAAAGATTAATCTCACTGTTGCATCACGTGCTAAGTCATGGAATCAATCATTAACCAATGCACCTATAGTCAAACAACCTACTCTTCAAAGAGCAATTTGGTTTCAAAAAAGATTTGTCCTGCAATCTGCAATTCCTACACTGCAAAAACATATGGACTACACTACACAGGGTAAAGCAATAGATGCAATTTACATAGACTTATGCAAGTCTTCATCTCAATGGTACATGACAAACTACTGTTAGAACTAAATTCTTACGGCATTTCCAGATCCCTTTTGTAAGTGGATTACTGCATTCCTGTCAAATAGACAACAAATAGTAAAAATAGGAAACGCCCTATCAAACCCTGCACCAGTTAACAGCAGTGTCCCCCAAGGCAGCATTCTAGGATCCACACTCTTTATACTCTATATAAATGACCTTTGCGATCACCTTAAAAGCAACTGTGTCCTCTTCGCTGATGATGTAAAGATATTCAACATCACAGACAATGCTACCATCCTTCAAAGCGACCTCGATTATGTGTTTGAATAGTCAAACAATGGTAATACTGAATTACTAACTAAGGCATACGAAACCTTTGCTAGACCAATACTTGAATACGGCTTGGCTGTCTGGAATCCGCACTGTATATCAGACATTAATACAATTGAGTGTGTCATAAGAAGAGTTCTATACTCCTCTGTTTGCAACAGAATGCCCTACACCACCAGGCTTGAGATTTTGGATGTAGACAGCCTACAAAATAATCTGCTATAATGTACTATCAATCAATGACTTTCACCTTCAACCACAACAATACAAGAGCACACAACAGATATAAACTTAATGTAAACCACTCCAAACTTGATTGCAGAAAGTATGACTTCAGCAAAAGAGTGGTCAATGCCTGGAACACACTATCTGACTCTGTTGTCACATCCCCAAACCCACACTCCTTTTCTCTCAAACTAATCACTATTGACCTTACCCGATTCCTATGAGGTATGTAAGGGGCGTGCATAAGCACACAATCATGCCTACCATCCCTGTCCTATTGTTCCCAATTATTTATACCTATTTCCTGTATTTATACTTATGTTTATTATCTTGTAAGCTATTGACAAATAAAATAATAAATAAATAAAACTGGAACTGAGGAACTGCAGGCAAATGCCTGTGATTTATACTCTAGGCCCACAGGACCTTAACCAATCATAAAACTGGAAAAAATGCGCCCAAATATAAATGTTCTAAATTTCCCTCCAAAACAGCTGGAGCTGATAGTTAGGGTCATCTAAAGGTTAATTTCACTTTAGCACAATTAACACAACTACATACATTCAATACATAACACTCTTTGTTTAGGATGAAACAATCCATTTAGGCAGATAGTATATTGGTATGAATGTATAGCTCATTTCTATCTAATGAAAAGTTTAGGGGATTTGAGAATACAATTTTCTGGAAAGCAAGTAATGGGAAACTAATAAAATTGAAAAACATTTTACAATTGCATTATTATTTTAAATATATATTGTTTTGTTTTTATTGTGCATTATCATTGTCAGAAGGCCCTATAGGCCTTATGGCAAATACAATTGAAGAAAAAAATAAATCAAATATTTTAAGTATGCAGGACCCAAAATGTGGTATTGATTTGATTGTCAAATATATCTCTCTGAATTCAGTGGTTATCAGTTTTCTTATGCAAGTACTATTAAATAATTTTGTTTCTTTTTTCACAATTCCTTTATGAGAACAAATGTTCAATAATAGTTTTAAAATTCTGTAGTGTCCTTTTGTAAAAAATATTAACCTGCATGCATATCTTCATGTAACTTATATGTGTGTGAGTGTGTGTGTGTGTGTACATGTATATGCACATATTGAGAGAGTGGCCCAACATATCCCAGGAACAATATCAGAGCTCTCTGTCCAGAAGAGTTCAGTTTTAGGAACAGCTAAGATATTACACAGAACCCTCAAATTTCCAGGCCTCTGGTAGATGATCTGAGATTGAGGAAGACATATTTAACCCATGAGTGAGAAGGGATTTTTTATATATTCTAATTTTTCTCAAGAGATCATAAGTCTCACTTCCCTTTTTCACTCCCACAACAATCCTGTGAGATAAATTAGGAGTCTGTCCGAAATTACCATGACCTTCCATAGGGGAGAGCAGACTTGATCTTCTAACTTCTAATCCAGTGCATCACACTCAGATAATCATTCTGTGGAAGATAATATATATAAAATGAGACCCTCAGAATACTGTAGTAGGCAAGATGACCTATAAAGTCAGTAGCTTCCTTTGGGCCTGCTACTTGCCTGTCTGTCTATAAATCTGTCCATCTATCCAGACATCCAATAGAAATCAACATAGTTATAAGGACCAGACTCTCTCTCCTTCAAACAATAAGAATTAACTTTTGAAAACTGGGTATTTTAAAAGGAATTCTTTATTGAAAAGGAAGATAGCAAGTCAAATTCAAAATAGGGTCTGATATCCCTCCAGGCATGTAGCTTAAAGGGGAGTTAGAACCCCTTCCCTTAGTTCGATGTAGATTTCGTCAATATAACGAAGCAACATGTTCATTCTGCCCCTCCCCCCTTTTCTGAGAATGTACTTGAGAAGAGATTCCTGGGAAGTATCTTTTGGAGCTGGAATTTTTATAGTCCCTTCTCCTCTTGCTATCTCTCCAAGAGGTAACAAGTTTCCAGGCATGGGGCCCACCCTCCAGCCCACAGTTGTAAATCAGTACAAAAATTTAGGATATTCAGGTTACATCAAAAAGGATTACTTGTATCCACACACCCTTCTTCTTCCATTGAAGAATGACAGATACACAGATCGGACATATTCCCTTCCTCAAAAAAATGAGAAATCCACCTGGAAGACATAAAACATGTGTTACATTTACAACTTAGGATGGTTTGTGAGGGTATTCCAAGTGGAATTTCTGTAGTAATGTGGATGCTTTTACATGTTGTTTGGCTACCCATTCATTTTGTGAGGAGGGTAGGTGTTTCCAAGCTACTAAATATTGTGTGGATCCATGGTGAGTGCGTGAGTCAAGCATATCTTTAATTTCAAAATGTTGTTCCCCATGTAGCATAATGGGAGTTGGTGGTATGGGAAGGGGGGGTCTAATTTTTGAAGTGATCTCTGGTTTGAGTAGGCTGCAGTGAAATACTGGATGAACTTGTCTAAGCCTCTTGGGGAGTAAGAGCTTTACAGTAGCAGGGTTGATGATTCTGGAGATGAAAAACGGGCCAATGAATTTTGGCCCCAGTTTCTTAGAAGGATGTAATGATTGTAGGAACTTTGTAAATAAATATATGTGGTCCCCAACTTTGAACAGCTTAAGTTCACAGCTTTTTTTTTTTTTTTGTCAGCTTAAGCTTTAAAAGCTGCTCTGGCCTCTTGTAAGGCTAGTCTGACCACTGGCCAAGTGGTTTGCAAATTATTTATCCACTCCTTAAGGGAAGGAATTTCAGGTTCCTTGGTAGGTAGCTCTGGCATGGGGTTGAATTCTTGTTGTGTGGCTACTTGGAATGGAGTGAAACCAATGTTACTGTGCACAGAGTTATTATAAGCTACCTCAGCAAAAGGCAAAAGGTCAGTCCAATTGTTCTGTTGGTATTTAATAAAACTTCTTAAATATTGTTCTAACACCCCATTGGCTCTGTCACACCCACACCCACACTCCCCTATTTGCCTGGGAGTGATGCAAAGAGCTCAACCCCTGGGCAGAGCCTAACAGGTTTTTAAAAGCCCACCAAAATTTGGAAGTAAATTGAACACCCCTATCTGAGATAATCCATTGGGGAGCTCCATGGAGGTGATAAATGTGAATTAAAAACATATTTGCTAATGCCTTGGCTTTTGGGATCTTTTGGCAGGGTATAAAATGGACTTGTTTTGAAAAAAGGTCTGTTACAACCCAAATAACAGTGTTTCCTGCATTTTCTGGGAGCTCCACTATAAAGTCCATGGAGATCTCTCTCCAGGCTGCTGAAGGTTCTGCTACTGTTTGTAGAAGTCCAGGGGATTTTCCTTGTCCTCTTTTGTGATGCGCAGCAACATATCTTTCAATGTCTTTTTTGAGAGATGGCCACCAGAATTGTCTTTTGATGAGGTGCAGGGTTTTTTCAAATCCAAAGTGTCCAGCTATTTTGGAGTCATGGCATCATTTCATGAGGCCCAGTCTCTGGCTGGCAGGGATGTAAAGTTTGTTTTCTTCCTAAGCTAGATCATCTTTGAGTAAGCAAATGTTTTTGTTAGCCAGTCATCCTTAAGTAGTGCCTCCTTAAATTTGGAAGTCATCGCATTGTCAGTCAGTGGTTTTTCTTCCATTGTGCTTGGGTGATTACTTTGGCTGCAGGTTGGGCTGGTTGGATCATGGGTTTTACAACTTCAATCTTTTTGCTGTTGTATTGGGGTTTCCTTAATAGGGCATCTGCCAAAAATCCCCCCACCCCAGGAAATATTTGAGAGTGAAATTAAAATATTTAAAATATTACACCCACCATATTTGTTTTTGGGAAAGTTTCTGTGGAGTTTTCAGAGCTTCTAGTTTTTTATGATCAGCCCAGACTTGAAAGGGGATTTTGTTCCCTTCTAGAAAGTGTCTCCATGTGAGGAGTGCCCATCACACAGAATATGCCTCTTTCTCCCACATGGCCTATCTTTGCTCAGTTTCTGTCAGTTTCTTGGAAGTATAAGCACATGGTTGCAATTGTCCGCATTCATTGTTTTGGAGTAAAACTGCTCTTACTGCTACATCACTAGCATTTGCTTGGATGATAAATGGCTGCTCTGGGTCTGGGTGTTTCAGGATTGGTTCTGCTGAGAATAGTTGTTTAAGGTTTTTGAATGCCCCCCTTTGCATTCCATCATCCAGGTAAGAGTTGCCTTGTCTTCGGTTTCTCTCCCCCTTTTGTTTTTAACAAGCTCAGGATGAGGAGGGTAATATTTGCAAAATCTGGAATGAACTGATGGTAAAAGTTTGCAAAACCCAGGAAGCTTTGCAGTTGTTTGTGAGTTTGGTGTGGCTCCCAATCAATGACAGCTTTTACTTTTTGTGGGTCCATCTCTATTCCCTTGTGGGATATTCTGTATCCCAGGTAGTCAATTTTTTTTCTTGATGGAATTCGCATTTAGAGAATTTTGCATATAGTTTGGCATTTTGGAGTTTTGTGAGAACTGCTCTCAGTAACTTTGTGTGCTCTTTTTTTTGTTTTGGTGTAAATTAAAGTGTCATCGAGATAAACTAGAACCCCTTTGTACAAAAAATCATGGAGCAGCTCATTAATTAGTTGCATAAATATGGCAGGGGCTCCTTGTAGTCTGAAAGGGAGTATTTTAAACTGGTAGCATCCCAGTGGGGTGTTAAAAGCAGTCTTCCACTCATCCCCTTTCCTTATTCTGATGTGGCAGTATGCCACTTGTAGGTTTAACTTTGAAAAAAAAAATCCTTTAGTGAGGTGAACTAGCATGTTCTTCATGAGGGGGAGTAGGTACATATTTTCCATGCAGATGGTATTTAAATTATGGAAATCAACGCAGAAGCGTAGGGTGTCATCTTTCTTTTTGCTGGGACTGCTATTTTCGGTTGGATAAATTCAATGAAACCCCGTTTAAGATTTTTATTGATAAATGCTCTGAGTTCATTTAATTCTCTGAGGGACATGCAGTACATTTTTGGTTATGAAGTTTAGCCCCCGGCAGGATTTCAATGGCACAGTCCGTGATGCAATGTGGCGGGAATTCATCAGAAGCTTTTTCACTAAACACTTTGACCAAATCCTGGTATTCTTTAGGGGTGTTAATGGGTTCAGAAAGCTGGCTGGCCATGGCTGGTTCTCTATTCTCTTTTCTTTCCTCTCCCCACCCCCCGGATGTTTGCAAATACTACCTGTTTCTGGAAATGTATGGTTCCTCTCTTCCAGTTTATTTTAGGGTTCCATCTCCATAGCCATGTGAGTCCTAGAACTAGTGGCCCTTATATTCCTGGGGCTACAGTGAACATGAGCATTTTGCTATGGTTGCCCAGTTCTATTTACAATGGTTCTGTAGCAAAACTGGCTGGCTCCCCTGCCCCCTGCTATAGTCCTGTCTAATTGGCAGAAAGCAATGGGGTTTTCCATTTTCGTTAGGTGGATTCCCAATTTCCCTACTAGGGCGTGGTTGATTAGGCACCGGGTGCATCCCGAATCCAGTAAGGCTTCTACTTCCTCCCCCTTCCCTCAGCGGGGGATAAACAGTCTTAGGGGTAAAGTGAGTGGTTTGATTGGGTCGCTTACCAGCAGGTCGTCTTCTGGATAGCTTTCGAAGTGGCTCAGGTCTTCTCAGGGCATTGGAGATTCTTTCTCTGGGTTTGCGGGGGACCGAAATTTCTCAGCTTCTCAGGGTGGTTTTTATTCCTTGGGGGTTTGATTTTCCAGGTTTCCCCCCAATGGGTGGTCTGGTTTTCTGGAAGGGGATTTTGAACATCACTCCATTGTGTGGTACCCCTCCTTTCCTCACTTAAACAGCCAGATAGTCTTGGAGTCATGATGATTTGGGGTTTGAAAAACTTCTGCTTCCCCTGGAGTAGGGATTTTCTCCAAACCCTGATTATGGGCCATGTTGATCTCTGCCTCCTTTGCCATCAGGTACCATTAATGCAGAACGTTGGGGGCCCCATGGGCCAGGAAGGCAGTGTACAGGTCATCATTTAGTCCATCTTTGAACCAGCAGACTAGAATATCTTCCATCCAGTCAACTCAGCCGGCCAGATCAAGAAATTCCTCAGTGTATTTGGCTACAGAGTGACAGCCTTGTTTTATGACCTTAATACAGTTGCGAGCTTTTCGATCAGTAAGGGGATCTTCAAAGTGGTGGTGTAGGGCTGTCATGAATCAATCAAGGTTCCTCAGCTCTGGGGCATCAATGTTGTGGAGGGTTACCATCCATTGGTGGCTGCCCCTTCTAGGGCTAGGGTGATGACTCATGCTCGGCCCCCTGGGTTGGGAAGTTCCACCCATAATCTTGCATATAAGAAAGGACTTGCACCAGGAAAAAACCCCAAGGGTGGGATCTTTTTCTGCAGTTGTAGGTCTTTGGATTGGCCAGGGTTAATCCTCTGCTCTGGAATGGCAAGGGGTCAGGTATCTGGCATGGCTGCTGGTCCTCCGGCTTGGTCCTTTGCTCAATCAGTCTCAGCTGGATCAGGGGTGATGGTAGGGATTGTCTCGATTTATAGTTCGCTCGCTCTCCTTCTATGGCAACCTGGTTCATCCTGCACATTGAGATCTTCCAGGGCTTCCCTCACAAGACGATTTATGTATCATTTCAGTCCATTATCTGCCAGTGGTTCCTCGATCTGGTCTTCCTGATTGGAAAGGACTTCCATTTCCACTTTCCACCCAGGTTTATGATTATCATGGGTAAGAGTTACTCCCTTGGCTCTTCCACCCCAGCTGTCTCTCTTTCCTACATTGGGGCTTCATGGAATTTTCGCAGACAGCTTCAATATCTTTGATGAGGCACACAAAGCCAGTGTCTGGCTAGGTAGTTGTTGAAGTTTCTCCCCAGCATTTGGCTTCCCCTTTTTCTTTGTTATGTTCAGACATTTTTGCAGGGTCCCCTTGGTAGAGTGAAATTTTGGAAGGAGGAAAAAATAATTTCCTCTCCGTGTTGACCACTATTGCAGACCCTGTTTTATGTAAGGACCAGGGTCTCTCTCCTTCAAACAATAAGAATGAGCTTTTGAAAAATAGGTATTTCAAAAGGAATTCATTATTGAAAAGGAAGACAGCAAGTCAAATTCAAAACAGGGTCTGATATCCCTCCAGGCAAGCAGCTTAAATAAAGGGAGTTAGAACCCCTTCCCTTAGTCCGATGTAGATTTTGTCAATACAACGAAGCAACATGTTCATTCTTCCCCTCCCCTCTTTTCTGGGAATGTACTTGAGAAGAGATTCCCAGGAAGTATCTTTTGGAGCTGGAATTTTTATAGCCCCTTCTCCTCTTGCTATCTCTCCAAGAGGTGACAAGTTTCCAGACATGTAAATCAGTACAAAAATTAGGATATTCAGGTTACATCAAAAAGGATTACTTGTATCCACACACCCTTCTTCTTCCATTGAAGAATGGCAGATACAAGGATCTGACAGTAGTTTTTCTAAACTAGTATTTTCTAGCATCCATTCTTTATCTTTAAACAGAAATGTTCTGCAGCCTTTCTCTGCAACATATCTACTGAAGTCCTAAAAGTAATCAATGCAACAGAAGAATTCATTGCAGAATCCACAAAGCTATGTGATTTCCCAGCAGATACATATGAAAGAGGGAACAGAGAATTCCCATTAGGCACAAACGTTATCCAGCTTGATGGGCAGCTTGCAACATTGGAAGAAAATGTAAGAGTGGCAGATAAATAACTATGTATATAACTATTCATGCCATTTAATGTTTTGAAAACATTAGAGTGATTAATTTTGTAGAAAATGGGAGCACTTCATTTGGAATACCAACTAAATGATTTTAAATCTTCATAATATTCTATTCTTGTGTTCCAATATTTAAATGGTCAACATTTAAGTGGGAATATTCTTGGGATGGTCGTATTTTATACAGCAGCTCATTAAGAGTAATTAAATAATATGTAAATGCATTGTTTGGGTTGGAACCTAAAACTTAATGCTTTACAAGATTCCACAATTCTGAATGTATTATTCAATAGCGGTACATGATCTATTTAGGTCTATCAGGCAGCTGGCAGTATATATGGCCTGGAGAGTCAGCTAAATGAACTTGAGGATGCAGCTCGTAAAATTAGCACCGTTACTGCAGAAGCTGAAGTAGCTAATCTAGAGGAACAAGTGACAACAGCTGCAGCACATGTTAATCATGCAGAGCTTCAGGTAATATTGACAACAAGCTATTTACTGCATGGATTTCATAACTTGAATTTGCTTGATACTTAAACTCCAGATATTAACCCATTGTTCATACATATATATGTAAAGGAAAAATATATGCAGTTAAAGATGTATAGTTCAGTAATCTGCACTTCTTCTTCACTTACTTTGATTTTCTTTTAAAAATGTACAGTTCTTTTAAGATTTCAGATATTGAGAGCAGAATTTCAGCCCTTTCAGTAGCAGGCTTGAATGTGGGTCCATATGTTCATTTGACAAGAAGACGTGATCATCAGACAAGTCAGGTGAGGAAAAGTACCTGCCATTAGTGACAACCTGAGTAAGGAAGACCTGTGAATTAAAGTAGACTTCTGGTTGCCTGGCAGTCTTGTGCAATTGAATGTATGAGTCCCCAGTAAAATATTTACACAATGTAGAATGGGAAATATATTTCCACTTAGGGCTACTAGTCGCTCTGCTTATTTCCCACTCTTTTCCTGCGGGATGCACATAATATAGACAGGAAAAAAAAACTAAAACTGACAAAAATAATAGAAAGTTAGAAAGTTATATTGTAACAACAATATAAATGCAGCTCTAAGATTTTCAATATATATTTTATTTAAACCAAAATATTTTAAAATTAACATAGCAATTAATTTGAAGATTCTTTGGTCTTACTGTATTATTGCATTTTAATCATATACACTAAATAAATATTTTGGGATAAATATTCTGGATTAAACTATAGTCATTAATAAAGGCATTTTTCCTATAGATGCATACAATAGACACATCCAGACAGCAGAGACGAAAGCTTCCAGCTCCACCAATGAAAGGTAACAATAACAACAATGATAAAACCTTATTTTTACTCAGCAGATATGGTCAGGCTGTTGTGAGTAGTATGATCAAAATAGAAACAGTTAACAATTATACTAAAACTATGTTAGAAGGGTTAGAGCACTAGATGCTCTGAAATAAAGATGAAAAGAATTTGTTAAAATATATATATAAACATATTAAGCAATTATCATAGCGGACCTCGCCCGAGCGCGAGACAAACGCTGAAGAAAAAGAAGAAGAAGAAGATTAAGCAATTATCAGTTTTGTATTTCATCATCATTATCATCATCATCAAGGCATTTAGGCATTATCTATTCACTGAGGAATGAAGACCTCTTCAGCATGTTTCCAACCAATATAGTCCTGAGTTTTCCTTTGCCAATTGGGCCTGCAATACTTGCTGATGTCATCAATCCATCTTGTTACAGGTTTCTTTCGTGGATGCTTTTTATCAAGTGAGATCCATTCTATGACTGCCTTGGTCCTTCTGCTAGTGACCAGCCCATTTCCATTTAAATTCTTTTACTCTCTTTTACTCTCCTGTACTTTAATTTGTTCTCTAATCCAGTGGCCCCCAACCTTTTTTGTGCCACGGCCCGGTACCGGCATCACAAAATGATCCGCAGCCTGGTACCGGCATCAGCACGCATGACAAGGCAAGGTGAGCCAAGCAACCGGCCAGCCAGCCGTCCCCCGCTTCTCCCCGCCACCTTCAACTCCTCCTTTGTACCTTTGTCAATGGGCTTCGGGACGGCTTCAGGACGGTCACTCGGCTCGCCTTGCCTTGGGTGCTGAAAGAATCCTCGCGCCTTAGTTTCATTCGAAGCTGCCCCCCCTTCAATGAAACTAAGGCGTGAGGATTCCTTCAGGACCCAAACGCCGCTTTCCAACCAGAAAAGCTCACCTGGAAGCGCTTTCTCATCGAAACAAAATGGTGGTGCCCAGCAAACCAGCAGCCCGGTAGAAAATGTTCCACGGACCTGGTTTTATAATGCCAAACATGTATCTTTCCATGGCTCTTTGCACCAATCAAAACTTTTGTATCAATTGTGAGGTCTGTGTTTCATCAGCATATGTAAGTATATGATCAAAAACTTTTCTGTTCAGGTATAGGGAGTGGTTGTTTTTGAAAATTATGGTCACTTGCCGAATGCTTACCAACCACATTTAATATACCATTCAATTTCCTTTATTATAACACCTTCCATTGAGATCTATTGGCCAAAGTGTATGTAATGGTCTATTATGTCTAATTCTCCTCCAGATATTTTCCTTCCTTGGTGAATTTATTACACTTAACCTGGCTCTTTTTCAGGTTTATTTTTAAGCCAAATGCTTCTCCTGCTTTGTGCAGTTCTTGTATGTGTCTTTGTAGCTGTTCTGGGTCTTGTAAGAAGAGAACACCATCTGCAAATCTTAAGTGATTTAAATAAGCGCCATTGATTTTTATTCCATCTTTTGGCCAATCTAGTTTGCAAAATAGTTCTTCAAGGCAGGCTGAAAAGGATAGGTGATCTATGTTATCCTTCTTAGAGTTTTTAACCCATATATTTCTCAAATAATCACTTTAAACCCGAATAAAATATGTAAGGTTATCTCTGTCTGGATAAATTGCAGTTTGTAAATCTTATCCTTTGGCTAAATGAATGTGTTTTATACATCAGTATACATTTGATGCAGAAATCTGATATACATTAATTACAACATTTTTGAAAACAGAATAAAATGTTCCGTACATTTTCTGTGGAATCCTTATACAATGTTTTTTTATCTTTAAAAAAGACGTAACTGTTTATTGAAAAGGGGGAAACTGGTTTTATTAATCTTAACTAGATCTTTTTATATAAAATAATACTCAGTTTTGTACAATTTTTTTTTATTTGAAATTTTCCTTCTTGGGTTCTTCTACAATATTCATGTATTATATCTTTAATTAACTGGGATAAAAACTAATTAGATTTCAAATGTTCAGTTTTCTTTTACATAACTCAGAAAAAAGTACTGTTTTTAGAAAATGTCATTTGATGAGGCAGTTTACCTCATGAATAATTAATGCTACGGAAAATCCAGATCTTAGAATTAATTTTTTAAAAATGAATTATATGGAAAAATTGAATGGGAGCTAGAATTTGTACTTGGAATCAATTAGTAATTAATAATGATTTTTAAAATCCACTTATTACTTTAAAAGACATATATTATTTAGTCGGCTCAGTGGCAGCATTTGCAATTAAAACATCTGTTGATATAGCAACTGGACCTGCAGCATTTTCATTTTATCTACTATAAATGATTATTAAATCTTATGACATAAAACTCCCTACAATTAATGTTTGTAATCCTTATATTGAGGATAAATTAATTTGATAGGCAATGGAACAAAGAACTAGAGATTCATATTTTCCCTAGACTATGGGGAGAATGAAAGTATTAATACAAGAAACTTTGCACATTATTCAACAACCACCACAACAAAAATTTGGATTTAATTTGTCTTTTTACCCTTTCCTATATTAAAACATTCACTAAGCATTCCATTTATTCTCACACATGATTTATTTCCATCATATACTGCTATTGCTGACCACATAATATCAACCTTCAACTCCATACAGGTAATCCCTGGGTTACTAGCATTCCCTTAGTGAATGTTCGAAGTTACACAATAAGCGCCCCCTAACATTTGCAAACAAGTCTCAAAATTACAAATCTTACAGTACCAGAGCAGTTTTTTGCCCTTACAAACAACCGCTTAGGCTCTGCAACATTTGTCCTACGTGTTGCCAGCTGAAATGGAGCTTTTGACAGGCAGATCCAGCCCTCAGAAGCTCTGTTTGGGCCTCCAGTGGCCTCACCTGGCATGTTGCCAACCCAAATAGATCTTCTCAAGGTAAGTTACCCAGTGTGGCAAGTTGGGAGGGTGAGGAAAGCAATTGTGGGGAACATGAGATATTGGGTGCTCTTAGGCAGATGGCCCCCATCAGTAGGCCCCCATGGCCTTCCCCACCCTGAAATATCACATGTGCACTTAATGAGCCTTGAATTCGATTAGCGAATGCCTA
This sequence comes from Pseudonaja textilis, assembly GCF_049901715.1. Lineage (NCBI taxonomy): Eukaryota > Metazoa > Chordata > Lepidosauria > Squamata > Elapidae > Pseudonaja > Pseudonaja textilis. Next base: position 59,012,721 of record NC_142008.1, on the reverse strand, counting down.
GGCGAAAGCAGGGAGTTCAAGGTACAAGACTCATCTCATTAATCCTCAGGTTACAAATGAAATGGGCAGGCTCCATTACATTTGTAACTCGAGGACTATCTGTATTAGTGCAAAACATTGGTCTATATATTATCTTCCCTACATAAAACCACACTGCATTTTTCAAATTAAATTATCAAAAACAAACAAACAAACAAATCCACATTTAAAACACATTTTAATTTTTCTCTAAAAGGGCTTTTTTGTTGATGCAACTTATCTGATTCTTTAGGATACTATTTGATCCAGCTTGGAACACTAGAAATAGATTTCCAATTTCTTTTTCGAAGTAAGCAGCTGTTAAAAAGAAATATGATCAAATTCTAGTGCCTAGGAAGATTCTTAATCTTATTTATTTATTTATCAATCAATCAATTAATCAACCAATCACATTTCTACACCACCCATGTCTGTAATATGATTCTGTGTAATTTACAGTTAAAAAATATCTAAACAGAATACTTAAAGAATAACAAAATAGAATAACAAAATCATTTTTAACAATCAGAAATAATTATTTTACATATGACTTTCCAGATTTTTCAAGATTAAAAATAGTTCCAAAGTATTTCCTATACTAAAATGTATCTTTACAATATGCTTTTGTTTGAACACAACAAGAATAAAATTGAGTTTTCAATAAAGTTAGTGAACTAGAAGTACAGGTAATCCTCAATTTATAACAGTTCTTTTAATAACTGTTCAAAGTTACAGTGGCACTGAAAAAATGACATTATTGTTTTTCATACTTATGACAATTGCAGCATCCTCATAGTCACATGATCAAAATTCAGATGCTTGGCTACTGACTCATATTTATAATGGTTGCAGTGTCTTGGGGTCATGTGATCACTTTTTGTGGTCTACTGACAAGAAAAATCAATCGTGAAGCCAAATTCACTTAATAATCATGTTACTAACTTAACAACCGCAGTGCTTCACTTAACAAGAAAGCTAATAAAAAGGGGCAAAACTCAACAACTCTCTTGCTTAGCAGCAAAAATTTTGGACTCAAATTTTGAGGACTACCTGAATTATATATTTTATTCCAGCTACACAATACAGGCATTTAAAATTTTTACAATCACAATAAATTTCCTTCTTTTGTATGTTTATTAAATTGATCACACATTTCCCTCTTTCAAAAAAAAATGGTTATACAGTATTGTTTTCCAGCAGCAGTAGAGGAGATAAATAAATAATGAATGTTCACTAGTACAAAGAAGAACAATAATACCAATATCTTAGCAGGAGTGTCAGAGGAAGGAAAATACTGTTTAGAGTTTGAAACAAAGGAGAAAAGTATGTACAAATAGACATACATGTAATATATGTGTAATTAAAAATGTTTGTCCTATGTAAAAACATATAAATAAACATGTTTTTTTATTTTAGATTAAACAATTGCATGATTAGAAAAACTACTATTATCCCTAACTTCTCTGCCCCCATATCTGTTCATAGTAGTAGCTGCTACTTGTGCACCTGTCCATTTTAATACATAATCAGAAACATCTAAACAAGAAAAATGTCAGATGAACACTAAGACCAAAAAATGTAAAGCCTTCTAGTCATACCTAGCAGTTACATACTTCGCCTCCACTATCCATATGTTTCAATGCAAATATAATTATGAAAGAAGCTCGCAAATGTTTTTTAGGTGAAAACATGGATGCATCTCCAATTTCTTCTATTAGAACATTTAACAGGAATTTCATACTCCAAGGATCTCTGACACAAAGAAAAAAAAAAGAAAAAAAAATCATTGCAAAGGATTTGATGGTAAGTATTAAATAAAAGTTTAGCATTCATTCCCAGATATTAGGAGAAAAGACATTAGTGACAAAAAATGTTACAAAAATCATTTATATGATATCCAGTCATCTCAATCAAATGTCATCCCATTCTTTATTAATGGAATAATGACAAATTCCATTCTGATATGCTGTCCTGGAAAACCTTACAGCTCTGTTCAGTATAGAAGTTGAATAATTAAACAATAAACTTAGTTAGAGAAAATATAGTTTTCATATTATTCAAGCCAGATATTTTGGTGCAAATTTTATCTGCAAATCATATTGAATTAAGCTACAAAATTCATTAAAATATTGTTTTATATGAGGTATTTTGAGACGTATCATTCAAATAACAGGATATCATGAAATCGGTAAATCATATATCTAAGTGACATTTTGGTTCACTTGTTGGGAGAAAAGATGTAGTGGGTGAATAGTGGACAAAATATTATTGTCAAACTGAATTCATACGATTCTACCACCTTTGTGGTTTTCAGTATTCTTTTAAAATTTAGTTATGCTCCTGTTTAGAACTGATCAATGCCCATTCTTTGCCTAGTTTGAATTAACTAGCACATAGATCAAAGTCAAAGCATAGAATATACTAGATAAAACCAGAAAAATCCAAGGAACAGTGTTATGAATGATAGCAAACTTTAAAAACACTAAAACAATTTGGCAATGAGCAGAGTCCAATCTACAAATCCCTATGATGGGGCTCCAATTTATTAATACAATAATTCCAACATAAATAGTTCACAAGCTGTCAAACTAAAATAGATGTTGTTTGGCAGATATATTGTCTTTACTGAGAATATTTAAATCCTGATGTCCCAGAAATTCTGCCCAAGATTAGCATAGCAAGTGAGTAGTATGTTCAAATCTCTTATTCTAAATGAGTCTCTTACTTTCAAGTAATTCTAGCATAATAATATATTGTATTTCATACATATAATAGAAGGGGAACTTAACAATTTGCAGATGATACTAAGCTGTCAGGAATAGCCAACACCCTAGATGATAGGCTCAAGATCCAAATGGATCTTGGTAGACTTGAACATTGCATCCTATCTAACAAAATGAAATTCAATGTAGAGAAAAGTAAAGTCTTACACTTGGGCAAGAAAAACCAAAAGTACAACTATAGATTGGGAAAAACCAGGTTTAAAGCAGTAACTGTGAGAGGGATTTTGTAGTCTTAGTGGACAATCAATTAAAACAGTGTCCAGCAGCAGCCAAAATGCAATCCTAAATTGCATTAACAGGAGGATTCAATCAAGATCAAATGAGATATTAATACCAAGTGTATTATACCAATATCAAGTAAGGCCACACTTTAGAACACTTAGAACACTGCATCTAGTCACCACACTATAAAAAGATGTTGAGACCCTAGAAAGAGGAGAACAAAGATGATTAGAGGACTGGAAGCTAAAACAGATGAAGAATGGTTGCAGGAACTGGGCATGGCTAGTCTAGTGAAGAGAAGGACCAGGGAGACAGGATAGCAGTATTTCAATATTTGAGGAGCTGTCAGAGAGAGGAAGGGGTCAACCTATTTTTCAAAGCACCTGAGGCAGACAAGGAATAATGGATGGAAACTAATCAAGGAGAGATTCGACCTAGAAATAAATTCTAATAATGTTTTTACTGTAGATAGAACAGAGTTCTTCTGGAACATCTTTTGGGATTAACCAGAGAAGGTACTCTGATCGAATGTTTCCTATTTGTCTTCAAGATTTTCTTTCAGAGTCTTCAAGCCTAAGAGGTTCTAAATCCTCTTTAGAGGAAAATCTTTCAGGAAGGGCCCGATACTATATAAATTTGACAAAAATAAAGAGAATACCCACAGGATGGCCAATCTTATTTCCAACTGTCTTTTAAAAAGATCTTCCACATTTTTATTGTTTTATTAAATATTTCTTCATATCTTTTTTGTTTTAGGAATCAACTATAGGGTCTTCTGTAATGTATTAGAATTACAAAATCCTACTGCCAATGACACACTGCCTAGGGCTGCACACTAGTGCCTTTATATAACAGCCATTATATACATCCAGTAAAAAAAAATTCTTAAGAATCTACAATGCCTCAGTAATTGTTTAGATACCTCATTGAGAAAGATGTTCAAGTCTTCAATATTGTGATCTGGTCATCAAAGCTCTGCCTTAAAGTTCTAAAAAGACTCCAGGAAGTACATCAAGTTTCAAGACATCATGTTTTAAGATGCACTTTTATTCACACTGTCAATTGTACTAAAAGTATGTTACCTTTAGAAACAGCCTGTGTTTTTGTATTATTCTCAGTTCTTCAATTAATTTTAGTCATTGTCTGGTTTAAAGGTAAAAGAAAATATTAAATTCTATTCTATTCTGTGATACATATTTCCTGGGATCTTTTCAGATGTTCACAGTAATGCATGACATAATCAGAGCAATAAGAATTCCAGGAATAACTGGTAATCCTGAAATAAACTGGAGCAGGATGGCCAGAAAGGAAGTTGAAAGCCTAGGAAGAAAAACATTTTCCATTTTTAATTTCTACCTCCATTCCACTATGGCATATTCTGCTAGTCATTATACAAATGCCCTAATTCATATCAGTAGACGAATGTACTTGCTGATTAAATATACTTTCATCTAAATTAGTTGAAATATCTTCCATCCTCAAAAAATAGTGAAGCCAGTTGCAGACACATCTGTATTTCCCCCTGAGGTAAATTCTAATCTCAACTGTTAGAACTCAAAATCTAGCATTTTAAAATCTATTTCAAAAGCCAGCTTTAAATAAATATACATTATTCCATCTCCAGTTATAGAAACTTCTTCAATTATAAAGTATATGTGATCATTCTATTAGCATTAATGTTTCTAAATGTGTATAATCATTTCTATTGATATTTGGTTGCTTGGTTTTTCTTTTTGTCAGACAAAATTATGCTATATACAGGCATGCAACTGTATTTATCTTTTGTGGGACAACTAATCTGATGGCAGGATTTTGTCTATGATGTCCATATATCCATATATGTATAATCTAGTAAATCCATATATCCATATATGTATAATCTGTTGTTAGGTTCCTATACTATTGTAAATTACTCACTTTCAATCCACACTTTTTTCAGTGTTTGTGCAAGATTGACTCCCAATTTCTGCAGATCTATGTTAATTGAATGAAATGGTGGGTAGTTTACATATTTGTCCAATTACACTTATAGCTAGCATTGTGTGTGTAAAATGTTGAATCCAACTTGACTAATTTTAATAGATAATATATTGGCCTTTTTCAGGTAATGTGATATAAACAAAGTGACTATGGAATAGAATGTTTTCCATAAGAGGCATGAAAAGCAACTACTGTGTTTAAAATGTATATTATTCAGTCATTTTTGAAAAAAAAAGTTTCCTGTTTAGGCATTGCAAACAAAAAGAGGGGGGAGGAAATCCCCCCCTCAATGTACACTATTTTGGTTTTTACAAAACTTCACTTGTGCCAAATGTGCAAAGAATTAACTTACTGTTTAAAAGAAATAATAAAATGCGTATGTTACAATATAAAATAATTATTCTGGCATGATCTGATTTCAATTCTTAGTATTAATGTTTATATTTAGATTATTCTTTTTTATAAAGAAAAATATTTTAATGTCAGAACAAATTAAGACAGTATGAGTCAATCTGAGTTGAAGTTAATGCTTGCCTTGTTATTATCTGCATTCTTGTTGAACAATCAACCACTGGAACAGCTTACCTTCAGTGGTTGTGGGAACTTCATCACTGGAGGCTTTCAAGAAGAGATTGGACTGCCATTTGTCAGAAATGGTGTAGGGTTTCCTGCTTAGGCGGGTAGGTTGGACTAGATGATTTACAAGGTCCCTTTCAAGTCTGTTAATCTGTTAAACGTTGTCAGGAATTCTTGTCAACAGAAACGATAAAAGAGTAAAACAAATTATTTATGAAAAACAGGTTTTTGAGCCCATGGTATTTACATATTTTCTGATTCAATGCTCAATGTTTAGAAATATAAATAATTGATTAGACTCATATAAATATGTAATTATGTATCCATGTATCCATTCTATGTACCTATTCATTCATATATTGGATGACCATATTAATATAGGAACATTTTCAGATATATACCAGAGTATTCTACCCATTCATTGGCCCTCCAAAACCCTGATAGTTCTGACCAATAATCCACAAAATCATATTAATTATATTTAGGCTTCAGATTGATGCAATGATTTTTTCCATGTATTTTTTCCACACTGTCCAATGCAATACATGAAGAGGTTACAAATAAGAAACTGAACAATCTGTTTGTAGAGTGTAAAAGATGCTGCATGTAAGTTTAAGTGTCAACTAAACTGAAGCTCTCTCAAATTGATTGTTTGTAATGCATGATTTTTCTTGGGAACTTCCCCAGTATGACCAGCTTGTTTCTTCAAAGGTAGAAAATCCCTGTCAAAGGTATGTTCAAGAAGATTAGCTTGTTTGCCAAGCATTTTACTCTTATTTTGAGGCAATAAAGTTTCTGGTTCTTACATCAGAGTTTGGAAAGTTTGTCACCAAGACCATCTGATATAAATTTCTTGTCAATGGTATTTGGTACTTGGGTTCTTCCATGTAAGAGGAACTTCTTTCCTGCTTTGCCAGAACCATGAAGCTGTTCTGGGACTATCACTCCTCAATTGTCATATTGAGTAAAATTAAACAATAAGCTCCCAACTAGTTTGCTTTTGGATCCTACTGTTCAAACGTATCATGTTGTTCATTCCCACTTATTTCTTTATTAAATCCAGGATCTGTGAATTTAAATTTCCTGGAAAACAATGTTTAAAAAAGCATTCATTTCATCTTATTTAAGCCTAAAAATAAATAAATGGAACTCTTGTATAAGCTTCATTTCTGTAAGGTTTGTATATAGATTGAATCTGTACCTAAGAGGTCATCCTGCTTTATATGTCAATATGTAACAAGCCTAAAGCAAATAAAAATAATATCACATTACTGACTATTTTATCAGGTTTATTTCATTTTTAATTACATACTTAAGCATAAAACAAAGCATAGCATATATTATCTATAATTGTTTCCAATATTTTTTAGCTGAGCTATAATCACTATGAGATTTTCCAAATTAATATGAGTTACATCTATGATCTTATATTGTATAAACAAATGGATTCTCTAAAGTTAAATTTTATTTATCTAATATTTTATTATGTGCTCCTTATATATATTGAACTCATAATCCATTTTAAATAGTACTTATAGTCAACCACCTGCTTGAAGTATTAACAGGTTGGACTGAATCCATGTTTCCTTCAGTACCCAAATAGGGTATTGAATACAGCATGCAACCCATCCATTTGCCAAATATGCATCTGCCATTGCTAACATCCAGAGAAGTGCACAAGATTCTTGAAATGGGATCACATCCTTAACAAGCAAAAATGCCTTTTATTTTTTTCCTCCTACTCCAATTAGTTACGTAGTTTAGAAATAGAATATCTTTTCTATTCAAATATCAAAACTTTGTAATTAAAGTTTTGAATGTAAACACTTGTTATTTATGTATGAAATAACTTGCAACTAAGAAGCCAGAAGAAAGGAGTGGTATTTCAACAGAGAAAAGCAACTGTATTTTTTTTTCCGTTAAGAAGACTCAAAGTAGCCATTCATTAAATTGTGCTGCTTCCTATTCCTGTAAAGCAGGCCTCAAACTGCTTTACAGGAATAGGAAGTATCAGGCCTCAACCTCTTTTGTCCAAACTTGAATTGCCTCTTCCCAAATCGACCAATTGGTCGAACTCCATGGCCCACATACCAAAGAGGATTGATTTCAGGATCTGAAATTCAAAGTTGTGAATAAAGATGATTATATTAACACTTTACGCAATTAACAGTCAATGTGAAAATGGTATTATGCTCATTGGTGACAACTTTTGTTTTTAAGAGACATTCAATATATAAAGGAAAATAAAGGAAAATACACACCTTCAGTTTCCTTACATAGGGTAAAGGGCTTCAAAAACAATGATATTAGATCTGTCTTAAAACTAATTACCATTTAGTTCATAATAGAACCCCAATCTATAATTATTACTAATTGTCCAGAAAATTGCCCAGTATTCCAACTAAATTAGATCTTTTCTCTAGTCCACTTGGACTAGACATGTGTTTATGAAAGGAATTGGATATTTTACTTTATTTACAGAACAGAATATTTTCATTTAGTAGTATTAGAGAAGAAATTGTTATATAGTTCTGAAATTATCTAAGGTTTATTGAGTTAATTATATATTTGCAAAATAGAAGTAGTCCTCGACTTACAATAGTTCATTTAGTGACTGTTCAAAGTTACAATGGCACTGAAAAAAGTGACGTGAACATTTATGATTATTGTAACATCCCAATGGTCATATGATCAAAATTCAAATGCTTGGCAACTGACTCATATTTATGACAGTTGCATAATCCCACCTTCTGCAACCTTCTGACAAAGTCAATGGGGAAACCAGATTCACTTAACAAATGTGTGATTAACAACTGCAGTGATTTGCTTAATAACTGTGGCAAGAAAGGTAGTAAAATGGAGCAAAACTCACTTAATGACTGTCTCTCTTAGCAACAGAAATTTTGAGCTCAATTGTGTCATAAGTCAAGGACTAAATGTTATTGTACAACTAGCTGATGTTTCATTATTCAATGGCAATGGCATATAAGGAAAATTTATATAAAATGTTTTATGGGTGGCATTTGCCACCGGCAAGATTGGCAAAGATGTTTAAAAGTGTGCCCACCAAATATTGGAAATATAACCAAACACCGGGGACGTATTATCATATGTGGGGATATGTGTAAAAGCAAAGAAATATTGGACTAAAATATTGGACAAAAATGGTTGGAGAAAATGTTAAAATGATATATAGATTATAAGCCAGAAATGTTCTTGCTAGGCATAATACCTGAAAAGTATAACAAAGGGAACTTATACTTAATATTACATGTCTTGAGAGCAGCAAGAATTGTATTTTCACAATAAAGGAAAAATGAGGAAACACCCGAAGAGGAGGATGTAATTAAAAAAAATATAGACTGTGCAGAAATGGATAGATTAACATTAAAAGTTTTTTTAAAAAGAAAGAAGATACAAAGTATTTTCAAACATGGGACTTGTTTTATAAATGGTTGGATAGTAGTGATAGAAATTAGGAGTGGGAAAAGTATTATTGTATAAAAATAATTTGATCCAGACAATACACTGTTCACTAAGCACATGTTTATTATCATTCATCAGTTACTGCAGTGAGGAGGAATTAAAAATAAATTTTGCCAAGATCAGGATCCTTTCTTTTTTCCATATGCCTGAAACAGATAATCTTACAGTTAGGTGGGCATATCACTGAACATGCCAAAGACCTTTCAATATTTAGGGTTAGTTTTTCAAGCTTCTGGAAGGCAGGATGATAATCTGGTTTATATGTATTCCAAAATGCACAGCGGTCAACCATCTAAATTTATTATGTTGGTCAAGGATCTTAGTTAATACCTGCTTTAATAAATCTGTTTGAAGCTAAAAACTAAACTGCTCATACAGGACTCAGATAAAATCATAGAAAATATGACTACCCTCGACTGAGTCCAGAATAAATTTTGAAGAAGCATCTCCTTATCTCCACTGTGTACCAAGCGTGATATTTCAGCAGGAAGCAGTAAATTTGAATCCAGTCTTTGGCACAATTTTTTTATACTCAATTGGTTCAGATAATAATGGCAAGTAATTTCAAATCCTCCCAGGTAAAAGAAGTCCAAAGGAGACTGAGTTATGCTATTCTGCCATTAGGGACAAAACAAGCTAAATTAATCTTAGGACAAAGGATTTTAGATGTAGAAGAATCTGCTGCCCCTTTCAGGTAATCTCTTGTAGCACAATATAGTGAAACCTCGGTTTGTGGCACTTCGGTGCAGGCAGGAATCCGCAACTGTGCGCCGTCCCTGCCTGTGTTCACTGCCTGAGTGCCCCGAGCCATTTGGCTTCGGGGCTAAGCCACCTTTGTAGAAGGTGGTGAAGACTGGGGGGCTCTGGCAGGGACGAGAGACATCGCATCTCTCTTCCCTAGCCTGCTAAATCTCCCTCTCCGAAGGCAGCTGAGCAGTGGTCTCTAATGGCCGCCACATAGAAGAGCTGATTGCATAGCAGGATAATTGGGACAAAGAAGAAACCATCGTTTTTTTTAAGCAAATTTTATTGATTTTAACAACAAAGACACAAAACAAAACACCATTAAACATTAAAAACATAAAACCTCTTTCCATTATAAATCTTTACAAGGCAGGTAACACATTATTTTATGTCACATTCTTCTAATTTATCCCATTTCCATATAAACACATAAATTCCCTTTAACGAATTTCACATTATTTCTCTTTACTCTTATTCAATAACCTTTCTTTTCTAATTTATCTGCTATTCAATCATCACATTTATATTTTCCTCTGGCTTGTTTATAGTTATTCTCATCTGGCCTTCCTCCGAGATTTTAATAATTCTCAGTTAAACACATACATATAAAACACAAAAAACATAAAACTTCCTTGTAGAAAGTAACTTGGCCCCAGATTACCTCTTTTTGTATGGACTTCAATTAAATACATGCTCTTCTTATATACCATTACCTATCTTATTTATCATTCTATATCTTCTATATAACTCCTCCCCACTTATATATTTCATCTTGCTTTAAAGCAATATTTTTATATCTTTTGTCCATTTTCCCATTTACATCTATCTCATTCCCAATATAAAAAAGAACAATTTCTCCTGAAATCACTAATCGGAGTATGATGCCTTTCTATCATTCCCCTAAATTGAAATTTGAAATAACACCTAAGTCCCAATCTGATTCTGTTTAGTACATTCTACTATTTCAAAAACAAATACTACAGTAATAAATCTATAATAATCAACACATTAGCCCGTTAAACTCTATAATTAAACTAATATTTTAAACATTTCCTTTAATGTTTTATTAAAACTTAAAAGCATTCATTATTAAACATTTTAACATTGTGCCTTAATATTTAAATCTTTTATTAAATCTTATAAAATTCTAATTTTCTATTTTTGATACAAATACAGCTACTACAATACTATCATGTGTACTATGCAGAACCCCCCCTTTTTAAAAAAAAAAATCATACGTTACCCCTTGTCCCTAAAAATTTTTTTCTTTTTCCCATCTTGTTTTATACCTTTATAACTTTTCCCCCCCTTTTTCCTTTCTTTCTCGGCCCACCTAGACTTTTTACCCACTCCTGTCCAAACCTCTGCCTTCTGAGCTTCCCCTTTCTGTTGCATTCTTCTTTCCTTTTGCTTTCTGGCATTATATTGTTTTTGCATCTTATTTTTCTCTTTCATAGATATTTTTTTATGTCTTAAGACCTTCCTTTTCCCTCCTCTCTTTCTCCTTTCTTTCTTAATCACACTATTTAATTCATTAAAAATGGCTTCTTCTGCTTCTTCCAGCTGTTGTTTAATTTGCTGACACATAGCAAGCGCCATATCTAGAAAACAAAGGGCTTCTCCCATAGCGTCCTTGCCTTCTTTTCTTATTTTTAAATATTGTTTTTTTAGTTCATCGAGAGGTAGAGCCATTATAAACTTTTTCTTCTTCTTTTTCTGTATCCTCTTCTTGTTATTAAGCCAGTTAAATATTTCCAAACTTGAAACAATTTCCCGAAATGCCAAAGTTCCAAAGTCATCAAACAGTCCAGGCAAAGCACAAACTTCTTCCTTTTACAATTTCTCTTTCTGGGGTAAAGTCAATTAGGGGAAAAAACCCAATCTGTATTTTAAATCTTTTTTGCAGTTTGCTTCTAATCTTTTTATTTTCAAAGCATCTCCTCCAACATAGTCTTGAAAAGATTTTTTTTTCCAAGCCTCTCCCTTCCCACTTGTAACAAAGGGCTTTAAATTTTTACCTTCTGTTAGAGAGCAGATTTTCCATGTCCATTTGTTAATTCCATAAGGGAGGGAGAGTAACTTTCTCTTTCAACATTTCCCTTCGCCGCTGGAAACCTCCATTAAAGACATTGTAGCATCCAAAAAGATAATAATTTTCCAGGCATTAAATATATCCTTAAGGTCCCGGTTCAGCCAAGAAGACTTTCATTTTAAAACTTCCTTCTTCTTCCTCCTGCACATTCTTAATCCAGTTGCTGGCTAGAAGAAACCATCTTTGATGAACATGTGATCCTATTTGGGGAGGAGAAGAAAGAGGAAAAGAAAAAAGGGATTTTAAAACCTAAAAAAACAACCAAAAAAGATAAAAAGGAGTTGAAAAGTGGATATAAGGTTAGGAAACAACAGAACGGGGGAAAGCAGAAGAAGAAAAGGGAGGTGGAGAGACAAAGGGGTAAAAAGGGTAAGGAAAAGAATAAGCAAGGGAGAAAGGAAGGGGTGAAAAGTCTCAATGATGGGAAGCAAGAAACAAAATTTATTTGGAGACAATGGGTAAATCTAATTGAAAAAGGGATTCTGTAAGGTACATAAGATTGTTATTATAGGTGTTTTTAGAATAAAATGTTTAAGATATAAATGAGCATTAATATGTATGATTACAATGGTATTGACAGGGGTACTAGCTTATTTATAAATTTGTTCCTTTGTTATTGTTGTTCTTTCTTTTTTTTCTTTTTTTCTCTATAGAATATATTGTGTAACTTTAGGATGTGCTAATCAGAATGCCAATACAAGTTATGTGTGATATTAAGTATTATTAGGTTAGGGGAAAGAGTTAAAGGTGTCATACTCCAATCAATGTACAAGAGAGGTTTTGTTTAAAGAGAAAAGATGAATGGATAGTTGAGAACAGACAAAGAATGACAAGTATTATGATTTGAACTGAGATGAGATAAGTAGAATAAAACTAAGAGAGTTAAAAAAAGGAAGAAGCTATATAGAAAATGGAAAACGGTAATAAGATATGGAATGATATATAAAAGGAACATGATTTTTGAAGTGGTGTCTGTATGATGAGTTTTAACCCAGGATCAAGCAACTTTCAGAAAAGATGTTTTATGTTTTTATTTTTTATGTCTTGTCTGTTTTTGTATTGGAAGAGAATAATGAAATTGTATAAGACAGATGGATATAAAAAATGTATACAATCTAAAGTTAAAGAGATATAACTTGAATAAATAGAAGGAAAGGGAGTAATAAAGAGAAGTTCGGGATAAGATATGAATGAACAGATAAGGTAAATATATATACTAAATTGTGTTTGTATGGAAATGTGATAACTTGGAATAATTCTGCCTTTAAATAAGATGTTGTATTGGTTTTTTTACAAAAAGATTTCTTATGTCATTATATTTTATGTTTTGTTTGTTTCTATATTGTTTTGTAAAATTAATAAAATTTGCTTTAAAAAAAAATATAGTGAAACCTCAGGCCACAACCATAATATATTCCAGGACTTCGGTCACAACCCGATTTGGTCGGGAACTGAAGCGAGACTGACTGCGCATGCACCTACAATTCTGCACATGCATGGAAGGGGAAATCATCGCAGCAGGGAAAATCGCTGCAGCTGTTTTTGATAGGTATCCAAGGATCTGTTTGCGATCAGAAGCAACAATTTCCCCAAATTTTTGGTCACCCCACCCAATTTGGTCACGAATAGAAGCATTCGTCACCCAAGGTTCCACTGTATTTAGTTCATCTATGAGGTAAATGGGCAATTCTTAAAAAATTAATAAATAAAAGTGGAGGGCATCTAGAAATGCAGAGTGTTTTGTTAGCATGTTTGTTGTTGTGTATTGTAAACTTAAAAAATAAAATAGGGTTACTACTTGCATTTTAAACCACTTAAGGACTCCTTTCCTGTTAAGAAGTATAGAAAGTTAGCACCCACCCTTCTCCTAGAAGAATGAAATATTCTAGGAAATATTAAAAAGGCAAAATATTATACTCACTGAGAAAAGGAGATACATGCTCTTGGAAAGTAGCCCCACCTTTGTTAATAGCCCCAGAAAGACAAAAGACATCTTATCTACAACACAAAAGACCAGGGTGATGGGATTAGCCCTCATTCAGATCCAAACAAGGACAAAACCATTAAGCCATAATAGGAATTGGTCAAAGCCCCTTCATTACATCACCCAGTAATGATGTGCTTGGGAAGCTTGGGAAGCAAGACAACCTACAAAGTTACCCCTGCATTGCCTTATGGGAATCTGACAACCAATAAGGATACATTTCTTGCCATAGGAACAGGAAGCAAGTTCAAAGCCCAACAGAGGGTATAAATCTCTCTCCCCCTCTTACCCATGTGCTCTTTTTGGCCCAGGACCTCAATGTGGCCCTGTCCACCATTAAACCATCTTTCCAAGCAGTCTCCATGTTTCCAGTGCAGAGGTGGTATTCAGCAGGTTCTGACCAGTTCTGGAGAACTGGTAGCGGAAATTTTGAGTAATTCGGAGAACCAGCAAATACCCCCACTGACTGGAGATTTTACAGTATCCTTCCCCTGCCACACCTACCAAGCCACGCCCACGGAACCGATAGTAAACATTTTTGAATCCCACCACTGTTCCAGTGTCTTTCTTCCCACTTGGAACTGAACCCAGATGGACATTTTTTCCACCAGGAGAAAAGAGTTGTTTTGCTTGGCCATGTTGTTAGCCTGTTATCTTCACAGTTTTTTAAAATGTAAATAAAGCTTCAAAGCTAGATATCTAGTGACACAAAGGGTCAATCTTCCCATCTGCAATGATGGCTTACTATCTTTGTGGAGCAGTTAATGGGAAGAGGGTGGAACCATCCACATACAGAATTGCCTGCTTCTTAGCTATCCTATCTCATGAATTTCCCAGATTCTTTCTTACCTGAAGGGACTGGTGCCAAGTGATTACCTTGTCATTCCTCTAAATCTTAAACCAAATCTAGGCTAGTGCCCCTCCTTCTCTGTTCATGGGAGATAGGGCAACTGTTATTAACTCTGGTTGCTGCTCAGAACTCACTGTATTATTGGGCCCAGCATTATTGCAAATGCAATCTAGTAGCAGCAGTCCATACAATAGGTCTGATGCACCTCTCTGGGAAAATAAACAATAAATGCTATAACCTGGTAATCAAAACTCTGCAGCAAAAAACTAACCTGGAAAGATGCAGCCAAGAAAATAAGTATCTCTGAACATTCCCTAAATATAATAAGGGAAGGCTAGAATAACAGCACAAGAATTTTGACCAAATGAATTCATTTCAAAGATCACAAGCATAAATATTTACCCATGCATCTAGTTGCTTCTGGAAATGTGAGGCAATTTGCACTGGGCAAATTTTTTAATAATGGTTATCAGTCTCCTTACCTTTCACATTGAATGCTGATGGTGTCAGAGGTGGTATTCAGCAGGTTCTGACCAGTTCTGGAGAACTGGTAGCAAAAATTTTAAGTAGTTCAGAGAACCGGCAAATACCACCTCTGACTGGAGATTTCAGTCTCCTTCCCCTGTCATGCCCACCAATCCACACCCACAGAACCAGTAGTAAAAAAAAATTGGATCCCACCACTGGTGTCAAAATACCAAAGCAGTGATCCCATGGCTGGCCTAGACAATCAGGAAGATGAAATAGATTCTTCCAAAATGAAGACATTATCTTCCTACATCTCTACTACATATATTCCTCACCATACATTAAAACACAGGACATCCCAGGGAATTTTATGGACAGGGAGATTGTTTTAAAACCTGCAGAAATTTATGCCTGTCCCAGGTATCCCCAGGGTCCCCTTAGAAATTTCCTTCTAGCAAATTAAAGGCCATTTTCCTTTCCACAAATCCTACTCTCTTTACACCACCCCTGCAAAATGAAATGGCTGAAACTGTCTTCTGTGAAACAGGATGTAAGAATGAACTTATTACCATTATGGTGATAACATATAAAATTTAATAAATAAAAACAAATATAATATTGTTATTATATTTGTTATTATATATATGTTATTATACTACCCACAGATCTGTACGTGAAAGAATGATTTTTGGAAATACATGTTGACTAATGCCTGTAACAATAATGCAAAATATATTTAGTTCATTGCAGACCAACACCATGTTTTTAAGATCTGAGGTTAGCTGTAAGGATTGCTTCTCCTCCTAACTTAAGAAAGTGAAGATTCTTGAAACAAAGTATTTTGAAAGGAACCTTTTATTAAGCAGAAGTGACAGCAATACCTTCAAAGAAATTTCTGAATACCCTTAGGCAAAATATGTAGGATTAAAGCAGTAGAGACCCGGACTTCTGTCACCTCTGGAAGCTAGGATCATGAATACATGGCCCTGTTCTGAGCTCATCTCATCGGAGGGTGCCAATCATAGCCATCCTGGGGTAGTGGTGAAGAAAAGAGGGACTGCCTGCCAAGTAGACGAGAGCCACATCTCTCCTCCCTGACATGGAAAGCCCGCTCATCTGAAAATGAGCTGTAGCAGTAACCAAAATGACTGCAATGAAGATGGAGACAACTTGAATACCTAAGACTGTGCAGGAGTGAAGAGATGGTGAATTGTGTGAGAACTGGTTGAAAGTACTTTTGAATTGCTAAACATAACCCTGATAAAGGTAACAGAAAAGAGGACTCATAAGAATTTTTGAACTAGCAGCAAATTAGTATTGGAGAAGAATCTGTAAAATACTAAAAAGCTAATCTTAAAAATTGAAAGTCAGAAGGAAAGTAAAATGAAGGAAGAATAAAGAATTTTTTTAAAAGAATAAATAGAAAATTGGACTTTGTGATTGGACAGGATTTGGCTTGGGATAGACATTATTTAAAATGCTGTAATTAATTTACAAAAAGGAAAATATATTTAACTTGTTGAAATATTGGCAAAATTTGATGAAAAAGACCAAAGAGATTGGGGAAAAAAAGGTGAAAAGTGGAAACTGATCTAAGATCGCCACCTGCTGTCAAAAGAAAAGACAGTAGATCACTAAAGATTTAAAAGATCTGATTTAAGAAGAATTGAAAGAATTATAGGAATTGGATTACTAAAAGATTATAATATAAAATCTAATTGATGGAGAAATTTATAAAAGTATCACCCTTGGATTATTTAAAAGGACAGATAGATTAACTTTGGGACATAAAGATTACTGGACATTGGATTTATAGTTTAAAAATTGATGCTGGTTTGAATAAAAGATTGCTGGATAATTGGACAGAAGAAATAGAATAACAAAAACAAAGATGAGCAGAATATGCAAAGAAATTGTGTTGTAAGTACAGGCAATAAATGATATTATGAATAGAAGATTGAGGACATTTTGAACAAAATACAGAACATAGCAGAAGAGCTGGAAATGGAGACACAAATAACAGAAAGAAAACAAGAGATTCGGGAATAAAAAAAAACAGAAAAATAGGACAGATGGAACAACAAACAAAAAGAAAGAAAAAGGGAAATAAAATTTGAAATGATAATCATTAATGCAATAAATCAAGGAGAGAATATTTTAAGGGAAAAGCAACAGGGAATGGAATTTCAGAGATAATATTCTGAGAGGCTAGGGACAAAATTAGATAACTGGAAAAAGAGATAATGGAATATAACAGAGAAGGGAGGAATGATTAAGGTCAAAAATGATAGAAAATGGGAGACAAGCTAGGAAGCGATCAATTAATGCTTTAATGAGAGTAAGAGACGATGGTTGAAATGGAAAGGATAAGGATTCCACATGAATGTGTATATTATTATTCAAGATACATAATTGTTAATTGTAATAAACATGAAATTAATAACTTATTATAGGATTATTATAAAAGATAGATAATTGCTAACTATAATAAACATGAAAACCAATATTGTAATTGTAATAAACTTGAAATGAAGATTTTATTATAGGATTATTATCAAAGATATATAATTGCTAATGGTTATAAACATGAAAACTAATATTGTATTGTAGGAAAAGAAATGACATGTAGATATAAAATAGTATAGTGAAATATGGTATTAGATAAAAGTAATTATACTATTACTAGAATTGTATAATTTGCTAAACGTAAATAGGATAAATATTATTTTGTTTATATTATAATGAGACTAGAAAGGGGTTTTGTTTAAAACATAATAGTAGCACAACCAAGAACCAAAAAGGGGATAAATAATAGAAAATACAAATTAATATGAATTTATGAATGGTTATGAGAATTATATAATTTGTTAAACACTGCAAATATAATCATTAATATAACATTTATAATAAAAGAAGTGATGTTAAGAAGATAGAGATTGGCATAAAAATAGTACATGGGAATATTGAATAATTAAGATTGTTAATTTGTATTAATACCAAATTATATAAGAAAGTTAACAGTATCAATACAAAATTATTGTCATGTTTGTTCTAAAATGTATAATACTCTGGAACCACACTGTTCACACAATGATATGTTTGTAGAAATAAAATAAAAATGTATTTTAAAAAGTGGTAGAGACCACTTCCTTTAGCCAAATGCACATTCATCCAATCCACAGGTGTGAAGATGTTATTGGACCAGCCACTCAGAGAAATAGATACGCAGGCATTCCCATGGCCATATTTGCTGGCTTTCAGAATGAAACAACCCACCTGGCCCTCCAGCCTACCACATTCCCTAAGAGGTGGGAAAATCTTAGGCGCTCCAGTGCCAGGATACAAGTTATAAAATAGCAGTTGTCACAGGCAATAGTAATGAATCAAATTGAAGACCGCCCCCCCTTCTCCCAGCTGAATGGCAGTATCACTTTTAGGAATATGACATGCTGCCTTCCTTAGAAAAAAGAGAGATCCACCTGAAAAAAGATAGAAAATAAACTCATTATACCATATTTCTCAGAAAATAAGGCTGGGCCTTATTTTTTTTTGACCCCCGAAAAAACGTCTAGGCTGTCTTTTGGGGGATGACTTAATTTCCACCATCCCCCTGCATCCTTGGGTGGGCAGGCGATGACGGCTTGGATGTTGACCTTGGCATTGGTGAGGCACTTCAAATCAGGAGATCTTCCACCACCGTTGCTTTCTCTTCTCCCATGCTGCCACAGCATTTAGAGCAATGCCGTGACGTTTGGCACAGCCACACATGGCCAGCCAGGGCTCCTCCCTGCAACCAGAGCCTGGAGGAGACACTTGGCTTCAGGCGCTTCTGTCGCCGCCTTCCCTTTGCCTTCGAAGGCAAAGCCAATTCTTTTAAAAACGATGTCCTACTACCGGTATGACAAAGCCTCCCCTGCCTGAGAGGGCAGCCCAACTCCACGTGGGGAGGCAAATCTCCCGGGGCCGCAGTGCAGGATTGACCCACCCCAAAAGAAGCGCCCAGCCTTCATTCATGCCTGGGGCCAGGCAGAGCGTGAAGAGCGTAGCTGACAGGCGGGCCTTCCTGCCCGGCAGCAGAGCTCATGCCAAGGCAGCGAGTGCCTCCCCCGCTGGGCCCTCCGCTCATCCTGCCAGGGCTGCGCCAGAGCTGTGCGGGCTTGGCAGAGCTGGGAAAGAGAGCGGTGAGTGCGCACCCACCTGCCAAGCAAAAGAGCCAGACCAACCCGAGTTTGGCTTCCTTCCCACGTCCCTCCAGCCCGAACCTGAAGGGGCCACTTGGAGAGGCCGCCCGAGGCAGTGATAGTGCCCACCCATCCATGGATAGGGAGGCAAGGTGACAGCCTGGCAGGCCCTGGAGGGATGAACGGAGGGCCTGGAGAGAAGGGCCTTCTCCTGCGGTGGGCCTATCCTGCTCTGTGGCCCCGGGAGATTCGCCTCCCCACGTGAGGTTGGGCTGCCCTCTCAGGCAGGGGAGGTTTTGTCGTACCGATAGTAGGGCATCATTTTCAAAAGAATTGGTTTTGCCTTCGAAGGCAAAGGGAAGGCGGCGACAAGAGCACCTGAAGCCGAGTGTCTCCGCCGGGCTCTGGTTTCAGGGAGGAGCCCTGGCTGGCCGCGCATGGCTGCGCCAAATGCCGCAGCATTGCTCTAGATGCCGCAGCAGCATGGGGAGAAGGGAAACCAATGGTGGTGGAAGGTCTCCTGATATGAAGTGCTCCCCCTCATTTCGCATGTTTAATATAGGCCTTAATTTGGGGGAAAGGGCTTAATTTGATTTTCTGCTGATAAAACATGCTGGGACTTCCTATTGGGGGAGGCCATATTGTTGGAGAAACACGGTAGTAAGTTAGCAAGGTTTGTTAGGGTATTGGGAGTAGAATTTTTTCAATAATGTAGGAGCCCTAACATGGTATTTAGCTACCCATTCATTTTTTGATGAGGGTAAATGTTTCCAAGAAAAGTAAGTATTGGGTTTTCCCTCTGTGGATCCTAGAGTCAAGGATTTCCTTGATTTCAAAGTGTTGTTCACCTTCTATCATGATGAGAACAGGTGGTGTAGAATGCAGGTGGTCTGAGGGGTGATATTGCCCCTCATTTAAGTAAGCTAATGTGAAATACTGGGTAGACTTGCCTGAGTGTTTTTGGAATGAGTAGTTCCACTGTCACTGGATTAATGATCCTAGTGATAGGAAAAGATCCAATAAACTTTAGGCCTAATTTCTTTTATGGTTGTAAGGATTGCAGGAATTTAGTAGATAAGTATACTCTATCTCGAACATGAAAAGGGTTGGGTTCTATTCTTTTCTTGTCAGCCTGAGTTTTAAATGCCTCTCTAGCCTCCTTTAATGCTAACCTAACTGCTGGCTGCTTTGTTTTGCAAAATATCCATCCACTCCTTAAGTGAGGGATGGCGGGGTTTTCTGTGGGTAATTCAGGCATGGGGCTGAAATCTTGGCCTGTGGCTACTCTGAAAGAGGTAAAGCCAGTATTGAGTATACAGAGTTACAGAAAGCAACATCAGCAAAATGGTCAACCCAGAAAAGCAATTTTTGCTCTACTGAGGGGACCCTGCAAACTATATCCGAACAAAGCAGTTAAGCAGGGAGAAGCCAAGTGCTGAGGAGAGACATCAACCACCACCCAGCTGGATGCCTGCCTCTTGTACCCTGTCGGAGAGGATGAGGTGACCCTGGAGGACCCAAAAAAGGCCCGCTGGTTGTTGGCATCAGGAAGAAAGACAGCTGGGAGGGGAAAATCACAGAAATCACCCTCACCCATGGTAACTGAAAACCAGGGTGGAAATTGGAGTTAGAAGCTGGACCAGGAACTAACTGAAGCATGCTAAGGAAGGATCATCTGAAGAGACATATAATCCAGTTGGTGACAGAGACTTTGGAAAACCTCAACATCCACAGGGAACCAGAACAGCAGTAAAGGGGCAATGAAATGGCAGCAGCTGTCAATGATGCCAGGGGACCTGCTGATCAAGAAGATGGCCCAGCAAACCCTTTCCCCAGGTGGCATGCATACTGGGGCCCATTCCTGACCAGCCCTGAGCCCTGCAACTGGAAAGAAAAACTCCCTCCCCTGGGGTGAAATTTGATGGGCATCTGCAACAATTGGGATTCTTTGTGGCACACATGCTCACATACGTGCAGGGTGTGATTTCCAGATCCAAGGATCGAGAGTGCTAGTTGTTATCCTAATCCTGGAGGGAGCCACTACCAGATGAATGGTCACCCTACATAAAATTGACGGACCAGAACTGTGGAACTTCAACCGTTTCATGATGGCCATGCAAGCGATTCGAGGATCCCCTCGCAGATAACAAAGCACACGACTGCATTAAAGTCATGAAGCAGGAATGGCAGCCAGTGGCAGAATATACTGAAGAATTCCAAGACCTCACATGTTGTGTCATCTGGCCAGAGGACATTCTGGTAAGCTGTTTCATTCTGGTAAACTGTAGGCTGAGTGATGACCTCTACAATGGGCAAGGCCCGAGGTGCACAGAATAACCTACATAAGTAGTATCTTATTGCTGAAGAAGCTGAGATCAATATTGCTAGAAACCAGTACTGAGTGGGATGAGTGTGGAAGAAATCCCCACCCCAATGGAAGTGAGAGCCCTTCAAGCCGCAAACTGCATTTTCTTCGAAACCCTCAGCCTGTTTCAATTGTGGAAAGGAGGGGCACCAAGCTGTAGAATGTCATTCTCAAACACCCACCCAGAAACCAGAATGCCCATTGGGGGATAAAACCTGCAAATCCTGGCCAGCCCAGGAAGGAGACCACCCTGACAAGCAGGAAGACCGTAGAGTTTCCATCCTCTCCCTGCTTTGGGGAGGAAACTCTGGCACCTCAGCATGAAGAACCAAACTCATTCCGGAGCAATCCAGAGTATGAGCCACTGGTAAGCAAACTAATTGAACCACTTACCCTCCCCTTAAGACTTTTTATCCCCAACCAGGACAGGGAGATAAATATCTGCTTTATTGGACTCAGGGTGCACCCGCTGTTTAATCAGCCCAACCCTGGTAGGAAAATTGAGGATTAACGTAAAAAAGCTGAAAATCCTCATCATTTTTGCCAATTAGATGGCTCAGTAGCAGAGGGAGAGCCAGCTTCTTTTGCCACTGAGCCTCTACAAATAGGCATGGGGAGTCACAATGAATTACTTACATTTATAGTGGCTTCTGGCATGGAATGGCCAGTAGTCTTGGGCCTTGCATGGCTAAAAAAATGGAACTACAAAATTAATTGGAAGCAAGGCACCATAAAATTTCAGATGCATGTAATTTTTGCCGAGGATCCACATAAAGAAACTAATGGGGTGGGACTTCTGGTTTGCAGGGCTTCGGCGGCAGGCAGGAATCCACAATCGTGTGTGGTTTCTGCCTGGGTTCGCCGCTGGAGCGCCCCGAGCTAAGCCACCCCATAGAGGTGGTGAAGAGGGGGGAGATCACCAGCAGGGTCGAGGAAAGCCACATCTTTCCTCCTCAGCTGGCCAAACTCCCTTTCCCGAAGGCGGTAAGAGCGGTGGTCAGAAATGGCCACCTTAAAGAAGCACTCAACCAGAAAAGAAAGTGCAGGAGGAAGATAAGAAGTGAAAGTTTTGGCTGACCGGGATAAAAAGCAACAACTAAGGTATCCTGGAATTTAAATTTTATAAAAGATAACATTGCTCCCAAAGAAATGTCGGAAGCAGTGAAAGAAAGTGAAAAGGGAAAGTTTTTTTTTTCTTCACTCTCCTTCCTTGCATTGACAATGAATAAGAAATCGGAAAAATCTGCTTTGGCACCAATAGGCAATTAAGCTGAAAATAAAACTTGCCAAAGGGACAATAAAGATTTCTGGACATTAAAAAAAATCCTTTTTTTTTTTTTGTTATAAGCAGGAAGGGAGAGGAAAAGAATAAGGGCAGGATTTGGAAGGAGGAGACTGCCCGGAATTTAAAAGAATCTAAAGTTAAATCTCAATAAGACTTCTAAAGGATACATTTTAACCAGAACTTTGTAACTAAATAGTAACCCCAGGAAGAGAAAGTGAAAAAAAGAAGAAAGTGTTAAAAGAAACAGCTTGTGTGTATTTGGATTGCTTGGTGACTTTGGGATTTTTGGAAATTATATTTGAATGACCAAAAACAATTGGGTTGTTGTTTAAAAAATTCTACAATTCTACCTTTCAATGAACTGAAAATGGAATTTAAAAAATATAACGAAGAGGCACAAGAAGGGAAGGGCTCCTTTGGCTCTGTTTTTCAATTCTTAGAAATGGCGATCTGTGTCTACAAGAAACAGCAAGAAAAGACTTTGCAACAAGAAGATTGGGACAAAGAAGAAGCCATCTTTAATGAACAAGTAACTCTATCTGGGGAAGAAAGGGGAAAGGGGGGAAAGAGAATGGATAATTTAAGACTTAAAAAAACAACCAAAAAAGGGAAAAATAATGTGAAAAGTGGATATAATGTTGGAAAGCAACAGAAGAGGGAAATGGAGGTGGAGAGATAGGGGGGTAAAAATGGGAGAGAGAAGAAGAAAGGCAAGAAGGGAGGGAAGAGAAGTTGTAAAGGTTTGGAGCAAGATGTAAAGAAATAGGACTTATTCAGAGATAATGGGTGAAAATTTAATTGAAAAGGGGATTCTGTAAAGGTACATAAGATTGTATTGTTATATTTGTATTAGAAATAATGTTAGAAAATTGGAAACAACATATGATTAAAAAGTGGGATAAAATACTTAGTGTAACTTAGTGAAACTTTTGTGAACAAAATAAAAAATAAAATAAATGAGAGAATTGAATTAGGAAGGAACGGGAACATTTTAATTACTCAATGCTTTATAAAATATAAGTGAAGTGGTGGGGAATTAACTATGGAAAGTTTATACTTCCCGTAGAAGTATGATACTTATTTGAAAAGTAATGTGTAAAATGTTAAGATTTAAATGAATATTAATATTAATGATAGAATTGAATTGCTATGGATTGTTGTTTTAATTATATTATACATTTATAATTTTTTCTTCTTTTAAAATATAGTGTGTATTTTTAGAATGTACCAAGCAGAATCTGAATGGAAGTTATGTATTATATTAAGTGTTATAATTTTAGGGGAAAGATATAAAGGCATCATACTCCAATCAGTGATTATAGGAGAAATTTTGTTTAATGAGAAAAGATAGTAGACAGTGGAAACAGGACAGACAAAGAATATAAGTACAATGATTTGAATTGAGATGAAATAAATAAAATAAAATTAAGAAAGTTAAAAGAGGGGAGAAGCTATATAGAAAATGCAGAATAGTAATAAGATATGGAATGGAATATAAAAATGAGCATGGATTTGAATTTGTGTCTGTACGAAGAGATGTAACCTGGGATCATGCTGCTTTCAAAAAAGATGTTTTATGTTTTTATGTTTTATGTTTTGTTTGTTTATGTTTGTTTTTAAAAACCAATAAAATTTTCAAAAAATAATAATAATAAAGAAACTGATGGGGCAGAGCACCGAGAAACAGCAATGCCTGGTTACACCATGAAAAACCAGGGCATATTCAAAGAATACAAAGACTTGGCTCTTAAAAACAAAAGGGGAGGGCAACCCAAAACCGATGCAGCCTTTGAACTGGACAATGAAATGCCAAGCTGCATTTAAAGCACTTAAATCTTGGGGCTCCAGGACCGGTGTCAATATCCCCGCAACTGGATGGTCCATCTGGACCTGAACCATTCCATAGAGATGGTAGTCAAGGAGAGTGCATCCTGTCGATCCCAGGGACACTGCAAAGTCCCTGGTTGATCCAGGAAAAGTTCCCCAATCCAGCTGCAGAGGAAAGCAGCCATTGAAGCTGCTTGAAAGGTTGGGACAGCTCCAAAATGGAAGAACAAGAAAGAAAGAAAGTATATCAGCTTTTTTTTCTGGCAAGAGAGCATTCTAAGGGTGGAAAGATTTTAAGAATATTCAAGACAGAAGAGGAAACAGCGGCAAAAGCAAGCCTTCTGTCAAAATTAGATATTTTTTACTGCATTTTAAAAAGATGATTTTTTTTAAACTGGATTGGACTTTATAATTATAATTAATGAAAGATAAATGTCAATGCTTACTTTAAATATTGGATATTTTGTTAGTTTTCTTTTTTCTCTTTAAAAGGGAATTTTATGCATTAGAAACTTTTAAATGTCTTGGTTACATTGTAATGAAAGAGTGAAAGTTAAGCAAAGTAAAGCAACACTGCTACTTAGAGTCTTTAAAAAATTCTTTTGATGGAACTGAAGGAATGAACTGTGAAACAACTTTTCCAGCCACAGATTGTTCACATTGAGAAGATAGAGAGCTGAGCTGTCAGCTGGTGCTCCATTCAAAATCCAAGAAAGAAATACTTAGACTCCATTAATTAGAGAAAAGATATCTTTTACTGGAAATCAAGTGGTAGCAACAAAAGAATTCTGAACCTGAGAAAAAATCTCAGAAACTAAATCACATATACAAAGTAATGGCAACGTTCCCACCGCCAATAGTTTAATTGGCTCATCCAATTAAAAGTTGTGTATATCATCATGTGGGCATCTTCAGGTGGTGATGAGGCCTCTGTCCGTTGACCCTGACATATTTTGATAAAGAGTTGCAGCTGCGCATAACATAGGATAGAAACCTAAGCAAGAATCTACATCCCCCCAGCTTATACAGTTCTGTTTTGTAACACCTCCAGCTCACTTCCCATAACCATATCGCCCCTCCTCTCCCCATTACTTATGACAGCCGAAAAATGAAAAGCAAAGGGAGAAAATCTTGAAGGCTGACATTCAGCCCTCCTGCAAAAGAGACGTTAATCCTATAAAAGATAAAAATAGAAGGTAACAGAAAATATACATGTAACACCATCATACTATTTTTTAGGGTTTATCAGAATATTTTGTACGAAATGCTTAGGAGCTCTAACATCCTTCTCATTCACCCATTCAGACTGGGAAGGAGGAAAATGTTTCCAAACAATCAAATATTGAAGTCGAACCCTTTGTTTTCGAGAATCCAAAATTTCTTTAACTTCAAAATGTTGTTCACCTTCAATTAACAATGGCACAGGGGGATCAACCTGAGTTGGTCTCAAGTCAGAGGTATGTTCATATTTTAATAAACTAACATGGAAAACAGGGTGGATCCATTGGAGGGTTTTAGGTAATTTCAGTTGGACTGTCACAGGGTTCACAATTTGTTCAATTGAGAAAGGTCCAACATACTTAGGTCCAAGCTTTTTTGACTTTTGTGTGATCAGCAAATATCTGGTGGATAAAAAGACCTTGTCATCAACTTGATATGGTTTTTGTGGACTTCTCTTTTTATCTGCAAATTTTTTATGGGCTTGATAAGCATTACGGGTAACCGGTCAGGTAAGCTGGAGCTGTGTTATCTATTCATCTAATGACCGAATGTTATGTTTCTCCTGAGGAAGCTCAGGTATGGGTACAAAGTCTTGTCCCAAGGCCACTTTAAATGGAGTAAACCCAGTACTACTATGTACCAAATTGTTATATGCCACCTCAGCGAATGGCAATAAGTCAGCCCAATCATCTTGCTGATAATTTATATAACATTGAAAATACTGTTCCAATACTGAGTTAGTCCTCTCACAAGCCGCATTGTTTTGTGGGTGGTGGGCGGAGCTTAAGCCCTGGGCGGAGCCCAATAACTTCAAGAACTCCTTCCAAATGTTTGAGGTAACTGGACACCCCGTCTGAGATTATGCGTTCAGGAACCCCATGTAACCTGTAGATATCTAAAATAAACAGTTTAGCTAACGTTTTCACAGATGGGATTTTTGGACAAGGTATGAAATGTACCTGTTTGGAAAACAAATCATTTACTACCCAAATAACTGTATTCCCCCTACTTTCAGATAATTCCACTATAAAATCCATAGAAATTTCCTTCCATGGAGTAGTTGGTCTAGCCACATTTTGTAGGTAGCCTGCTGGTTTACCAGGAGGCCGTTTGGCCGAGGCACAGATAGGACAGCTAGCCACATAAGTCTTAATGTCCTTTTTCAAGGTAGGCCACCAAAATTGCCTTTTACCAAGTGTAAGGTCTTCATGAATCCAAAATGTCCAGCAGCTTTAGAGTCATGAACTTGCTGTAATATTTGGTTTCTCAGCTTTGCTGGCACATATAATTTGGCCCCCACCCATGCTAATCCATCTCTAACTGTACAGTTATTTGAGTGAGCAAGGAACCAATCATCAAGTTTTAGAGCTTCTTTTAATTGTGCAGTTAAATCATTTGATAAATCAACTTCCTTCTTTTTCTGGGCTCTTGTAACCACTGGAGCTGCCAACTGTTTGGTTGGGACAATAGGCTGTACCACTTATTGGCGAGCACTATTATATTGAGGTAATCTAGATAAAGCATCTGCCATGAAGTTTCCCCCCAAAAAATGTACTTCAATGAAAAATTAAAGCATTTAAAGTACTCCGCCCAGCGAACTTGCTTGGGAGACAGCCTCCAAGATGTTTTCAAAGGCTCCAAATCTTTATGATCCATCCATATCTCAAATGGGTGTTTTGCCCCTTCTAAGAAATGCCTCCAGGTTAACAGAGCCCAGCAAACTGCAAAAGCTTCTTTTTCCCAGATGGCCCATCTTCTTTCGGTTTCAGTTAGTTTACGGGAAGTATATGCACATGGTTGCAGAGTCCCCGTCTCATTTGCTTGTAGTAACACTGCCCCGATTGCTACATCACTTGCATCAGCTTGGAATACAAAAGGAGCATCCATGTCTGGGTGCTTGAGTATTGGTTAAGCAGCAAACAGTCGTTTCAGCTTCTCAAAAGTGGCTGGACATTCCATGGACTACTCCAGTAATTTACTAGGCTTTGGTTTCACCTCCCCTTTGGTTTTTAGCAGATTTGTGATCGGCATTGCAATCTTCGCAAAAGCAGAAATAAATTGATGGTAAAAATTAGCAAATCCCAAGAAACTTTGAAGTTGTTTCCTGGTGTGGGGAGGGGCCCATTCCAAAATGGCATGAACTTTCTCTGGATCCATTTCTATGCCATCATGTGATATGCGATAGCCTAAATAGTCAATTTTTTTCCTGGTGGAATTCACACTTGGACAACTTTGCATACAGCTCAGTAGCTCAAAGTTTTTCCAGAACTGACTGCACTAGTTTCACATGTTCATCATGAGTCTCCATGTAGATAAGAATATCATCAAGATAAATCAACACCCCTTTGTTTAAATGTTCATGCAACACCCGATTGATCATTTGCATGAATACTGCAGGGGCTCCCTGTAGGCCAAATGTAAGAATGTTGAATTGGAAACAGCCCATTGGTCAGTCAAAAGCAGTTTTCCATTCATCCCCTTTCTTAATTCAAACTCGGCAGTATCCTTCTCTCAGGTTGAGTTTCATAAAAATTTTCCCTTTGGCCAAGTGGGCCAACATATCCTTCATCAAGGGGAGGGGGTACATGTTCTCCACCAAAAATTGCGTTGAGGTTTCTATAGTCCACACATAAACGAATGAAGCAATCTTTCTTCTCATGGAACAATACTGGGGGGCTGCTACTCGGGGTTGCTAGCAGGTTGGATGAAACCATGTTCCAAATTTTTATCGATAAATGACCGCAGCTCTTCTAGCTACCATGGTGTCACTGACTACAGTTTTGGTTTTGGGAGTTTCACTCCTGGCAAAATTTCAATGCTGTAATCTGTTGAGCGATCGGGGGAAGATTGTCCAAGGCCTTTTCACTGAATACCTCCTTTAAGTCCCAATATTCCTCTGGAATTTTCTCCTTCTCCCTCAGACTCTCAGTGCCAGTGGAGGCCAGCTCAATGGGATTCTTGAGTTTCGGTTGAGATTGCCCCTCCCCTTCTGGGAGTTGGTCAGTACATATGCACAATGATCCCCTCCTCCAATCAATGTGGGGGTTCCATTTCTTTTTTTTTTTTTTGAACAAATTTTATTGATTTTCCAAAACAATACACAGACAAACAAAACATAAAATATAATGACATAGGAATTTTTTTTTTCTTAAAAAGCCAATACAACAACTTATTTAAAGACAGAATTATTCCAAGTTATCACAGTTCCAAACAAGCACAATTTGATATATATATTTACCTTATCTATTCATCTTCATATCTTATCCCAAACTTCTCTTTATTACTTCTTTTCTTCTATTTATTCAAATTATAT
Source organism: Pseudonaja textilis (assembly GCF_049901715.1). Classification (NCBI taxonomy): domain Eukaryota; kingdom Metazoa; phylum Chordata; class Lepidosauria; order Squamata; family Elapidae; genus Pseudonaja; species Pseudonaja textilis. The sequence continues at coordinate 58,983,326 of NC_142008.1, read as the reverse complement.
CTCTTTAACTTTAGATTGTATACATTTTTTATATCCATCTGTCTTATACATTTTCATTATTCTCTTCCAATAAAAAAAAAAAAACAAGACATAAAACATAAAAACATAAACATCTTTTCTGAAAGTTGCTTGATCCTGGGTTAAAACTCATCATACAGACACCTTGTCAGCCTCAAGATCTCTTCGGGTACCCCAACTGCTATCCATCCCCTTTATTTCTCCCTTAGTTTCTCTACTGCTAGGCTTACTTCTTTCGGCTGTCATTAGCAACGGGGAGGGGTAATTGTGGGGGGAAGAGAGCTGGAGGTGTTTTGCATTCCTTTACTGTGGGCAGAAGAAGGGGGATTTCTTCTTTCCAACTTTCCATTTCCTTGCTAGCCTCTATCCTTTTGCGCAGCTGCGAAGTCTTATCAAAATATGTCAAGGTCAACGGACAGAGGCCTCATCACCACCTGAAGATGCTCACATGATCATATTCAGAACTTTTAATTGGAAGAGACTTCTGGACTTGGGGGTGGGAACAATTCTATTTCTTTGTATGTGTGATCTGCGCACTTAAATTCTCACTTTGAATTCCATTTGTAGCTTCCTTTTCATCTTCCAGTAAAAGAAGAACTTTGCTCTGAACCATGGAGTCTGAGTATTTCTTTCTTGGATTTTGAAAGGAGCACACATTGACATTATTCCGAAAGACCCATCAGCCCACCCGGAGAAAACACCAATTTTTCTTCCGAGGGGTTTTCACATCGTGTCATCTCCAGCCGGCGAGGAGGATGAGCAGGGAGCTGTGGGGGCAGCCAATGCTGTTACCAGAGATGCCAGCCACCGATTTGTTAGCTGACCTTACACTGGAAGAAACTCCAGCTGAGATGCCCAGATGGTCGTTAGGAGTTGGATGGAGAGATCCGGAAGACCCCCCCTCCTCGAATCACTGTAAGTCGAAGAGGTGCGAGGGAACGGCTGTGGCAAGAGGGGAGGAGATGGAATGCAGGCTGGATCAAGCCGGGAAAAGCTTTAAGGATGCCTCTGAGAAACCCGGCAGGGCTCCAACATATGAGGGGAAGAGAGAGCGAGTTCAGCCTGGGGAAGTTGGGCTGCCACCACCGCCCTGGCCCAGCCCACGCCAGCGCAACCACCAGCCCCCATCTGGGGAGCCCCAGCAGCGGGGGTAATGCCTAGAAGACGCCACCTGCCCTCCTTAGATGTGAAGTTTGGAGGAAATCCCAAGGATTTGGGGTTTTTCCTGGTGCAGGTTGGAAGCTATATGGCAGAATATGAAAGGGAGTTCACCTCTGAAGCAGCCAAAGTAAGATGTGTTACCAGGACCCTGGAGGATGGCAGCTGACTGGGTGGTGACTCTGTATAATGATAACTCCCCAACTGCGAAGCCTTGATGTTTTCATGACTGCCTTGGGGAGGAGGTTTGAAGACCCTCTGGTGGAGAGAAGGGCCAGGATCAGAATGAAAACCATAACTCAAGGGGAAGATCAGTTGCTGACTACACCCAAGAGTTTAGACAGCTGGCATATCGCATCCGAGGCTGGTCCCAGGAGGCTCTAATAGAAGCCTACAAAGATGGCTTAAATGAAGAGGTATACCACATGTGCATCTCCAGAAGGGATCCGCATGACTTGCAGTTGTGGTACCTGCTAGTGGAAGAAGTAGAAATAGATCTAGCCCGAAGCAGACGCCGAGGAGGCCCTGCATGGAGCAACCTGCTCCCTCCCCGACTCCGAGAGATCCCTAAAACCCGAAGGGGAGGGGTGATGACAAGGGCCAAATCCACTGCCTGTTTTCGTTGTGGGAAGGAAGGCCACCGAATTGCGGATTGTCGAGTCAAACCAGATCCAAAGAAGGGACGGGGCCCTGGAAAGAGGCCCGAATCCTCCCCAACCAGGCCTCGCAAAACCGGGCTAAAGATAGGGGAGGTTGTAGAAGTTGCTCCCCCAGCAGAAAAGGAGCTGGGACCTCCAACTCCTCCCGACGAGACTGAAACTGACTCGGAAGACGACATCCCGGTAAGTCCTAACCGGGGGCCCCTTACCATCCCAATTAAGCTAAGGGTGCCCACATCGGGTACCGAGGGGGAGATGCTGGCCTTATTGGACTCGGGGTGCACGAGGTGCCTAATTAGCATGAAAGTAGTTAAAGGCATGGGCATTGGACTAAGAAATTTGAAAACGCCCATATCCTTTTGCCAATTGGATGGGTCTGAAGCGGGAGGTTGCCCTGCACAGTTCATAACGGAGCCCTTAGAGATGACCATGGGAACCCACAGCGAGACCTTGTGTTTTATTGTGGCTCCCGGGATGGAACAATCCCTAATCCTGGGGTTGCCCTGGCTTCGGAAATGGAATCCCCAAGTGAACTGGAGAAAGGGGTGGATACAGATTCGTACTGACCAACCTCCGGAAGGGGAGGAGCAACCCCCTGGAACCGGGGAGAATCCCATTCGAAGCCCCAAACCCCTGCTGAGACAGCTTCCACAGGGGCCGAGCGCATAGAAGGGGAGGAGAAAATCCCAAAGAGTACTGGGACCTAAAAGAGGTTTTTAGCGAAGAAGCCTCCGATGAGCTCCCTCCCCATTGGTCAACCGACCGTAGCATCAATTTCTACTGGGAGTGACGCTACCGAAACCAAAGATGTATTCGATGACCCCAAAGGAGCTAGAGGAATTGAGATCGTTTATCAACAAGAACTTGAAACGAGGGTTCATCCAACCTGCCAGACCTCGAGTGGCGGCCCCTGTGATGTTCCGCAAGAAGAAAGATGGCTCCAAGCGCTTGGTGGTGGACTATCGAAATTTGAACGCGGTGTCCGTGGAGAATGTGTACCCCCTTCCTCTAATGAAGGACATGTTAGCTCACCTGGCCAAGGGAAAGATCTTCACGAAATTGGACTTGAGGGAGGCTTATTACCGAATCCGAATTAAAGAGGGAGACGAGTGGAAAACTGCATTCAACTGCCCGATGGGTTGCTTTCAGTTCAATGTTCTCCCGTTTGGCCTACAGGGGGCACCAGCTGTTTTCATGCAATTGATCAACCAGGTGCTTCACGAACATTTATACAAGGGGTTTTTGGTCTACCTGGACGATATCCTTATCTACTCGGAGACCAGAGACCAACATGTGAAACTGGTACGGTCCATGCTGCACAAACTGCGCGCTGCCAAATTGTACACCAAATTGTCCAAATGTGAGTTCCATCAAGAACAGATTGACTACCTGGGATATCATATCTCACCCGAGGGTCTCGAGATGGACCCAGAGAAGGTACGAGCCGTATTAGAGTGAGCCCCACCGAGAACCCAAAACAACTTCAAAGTTTCCTTGGATTTGCCAACTTTTACCGGCAATTCATCCCATGCTTTGCTAAAATAGCCATGCCTATCACCAACCTCCTAAAAACAAAGGGAGAAGCAAAGCCAAAGCCCAGTCAGCCATTGAATTGGTCTATGGAGTGCCAAGCCGCTTTTGAGAAGCTAAAAAGACTATTCGCTGCAGAACCAGTGCTGAAGCATCCGGACATGGATGTCCCCTTCGTGATCCAAGCTGATGCGAGTGATGTGGTGGTAGGAGCGGTCTTACTTCAGTTAAACGAGAAGGGGACACTACAACCGTGTGCCTACACCTCCCGTAAATTAACTGACACTGAACGTAGATGGGCTGTCTGGGAGAAAGAAGCTTTGCAGTCTGCTGGGCTCTAATGACCTGGAGGCATTTTCTGGAAGGCGCGAGGTACCCATTTGAGGTTTGGACTGATCATAAAAATCTGGAGGCCTTAAAAGCCTCGGAAATTATCTCCTAAGCAAGTTAGGTGGGCCCAGTACTTCAAACGATTCAATTTCTTTCTGAAATACATCCCAGAAGGAAAGAATTTTATGGCGGATGCTTTATCTAGGATGCCACAATACAACAGTGTTCGAAAAGAAGTGATAAGTCCGATTGTGCCCACCACACAGCTGGCAGCACCAGTGGTCACCAGAGCGCAAAAGAAGAAACAAGAGGCAGATCTGTCCAATGATTTGATCGAACGATTTAAAGAAGCTTTGAAAACAGATGAATGGTTCCAGGCAAATGCAACTAACTGCACCGTTAGAGATGGGTTGGCCTGGATGGGAACGAAGCTGTATGTACCAAAAACATTGAGGAGCCAAGTATTACAACAAACTCATGATTCCAAGGCAGCGGGTCACTTTGGTTTCGTGGAAGACCTTACACCTAGTGAAACGGCAGTTCTGGTGGCCCTCCTTGAAAAAAAGACATTGAAACTTATGTAGCAAGCTGCCCAGTTTGCGCCTCAGCTAAGAGACCTCCTGGTAAGCCGCCAGGTCTGTTACAGAATGTGGCCAGACCAACTGCCCCTTGGAAAGAAATCTCTATGGACTTTATAGTAGATTTACCTGAGAGTGCTGGGCACACGGTCATCTGGGTGGTGACCGACTTGTTTTCCAAACAGGCACATTTCATACCTTGCTCCAAGATTCCTCGGCGAAGTCGTTAGCCAAACTGCTCATTATACACGTCTACAGACTGCATGGTGTTCCTGAACGTGTAATATCAGATCGAGGGGTTCGATTTACCTCGAACTTCTGGAGGGAATTTTGAAGTTAATAGGCTCCACCCAAGGTTTAAGCTCCGCCCACCACCCCCCAAACTAATGGGGCCTGTGAGAGGACTAACGGGTGTTAGAGCAATATCTCCAGTGTTACATAAATTATCAGCAAGACAACTGGGTGGATCTGCTACCTTTTGCAGAAGTGGCGTATAACAACTCCGTTCACAGCAGTACTGGTTTTACCCCTTTTAAAGTGGCCACGGGACAAGATTTTGTACCCATACCTGAACTCCTCGCAAGAAACCCAATATCCAGTCATTGGATGACTGGATATCTCAACTACAACTCAATTGGCCAGTCGCTCAGTAAAGCTCTGGACGAAGCGCATCAATCCCATAAGAAGTTTGCAGACAAGAAGATAGCCCCACAAAAGTCGTATCAAGTAGGCGACAAAGTATTCCTCTCAACCAAGTATCTGCAGACCACTCAGAAATCAAAGAAGTTAGGTCCTAAGTATGTGGGGCCTTTCCCTATTGAGCGAATTGTGAATCCTGTGACGGTTCAATTGACTCTACCAAAAACTCTTCGTCGCATTCATCCTGTTTTCCATGTTAGCCTGCTAAAACCCGAACATACCTGTACATTGAGACCGACCCAGACTGATCCCCCCGTCCCATTGTTGATTGAGGGTGAACAACATTTTGAGATTAAAGAGATTTTAGACTCTCGGAAATGGAGGGGTCGTCTACAATATCTTGTAGCCTGGAAACATTTCCCCCCCCTCTCATGCTGAGTGGGTGAACGAAAAAGATGTTAGGGCTCCTGACCTGCTAAAGAAATTTTATACTAAGTATCCTGATAAACCATAAGAATGTATGCAATGCTTAACATATCTTTTATTTCTCTCTTACAGGGACTAATGTCCTTTTTCTAGGGGGGTCCGAATGTCAGCCTCAAGATCTCTTCGGGTACCCCAACTGCTATCCATCCCCTTTATTTCTCCCTTAGTTTCTCTACTGCTAGGCTTACTTCTTTCGGCTGTCATTAGCAACGGGGGGAGGGGTAATTGTGGAGGGGAAGAGAGCTGGAGGTGTTTTGCATTCCTTTACTGTGGGCAGAAGAAGGGGGATTTCTTCTTTCCAACTTTCCATTTCCTTGCTAGCCTCTATACTTTTTGCGCAGCTGCGAAGTCTTATCAAAATATGTCAAGGTCAACGGACAGAGGCCTCATCACCACCTGAAGATGCTCACATGATCATATTCAGAACTTTTAATTGGAAGAGACTTCTGGACTTCGGGGGGTGGGAACAATTCTATTTCTTTGTATGTGTGATCTGCGCGCCAAATTCTCACTTTCGGAATTCCATTTGTAGCTTCCTTTTCATCTTCCAGTAAAAGAAGAACTTTGCTCTGAACCATGGAGTCTGAGTATTTCTTTCTTGGATTTTGAAAGGAGCACACATTGACACACCTCTTCAAAAATCATGTTCCTTTTATATATCATTCCATATCTTATTACCGTTTTCCATTTTCTATATAGCTTCTTCCTTTTTTTAACTCTCTTAATTTTATTCTACTCATCTCAGTTCAAGTCATAATACTTAACATTCTTTGTCTGTTCTCAACTATCCATTCATTTTTTCTCTTTAAACAGAACCTCTCCTGTACACTAATTAGAGTATGACGCCTTTAACTCTTTCCCCTAACCTGATAATACTTAATATCACACGTAATTTGTATTGGGATTCTGTTTAGCACATCCTAAAGTCACACAATATATTATATAAAGAGAAAAAGAAAAATTTTAATCGTACCTATTAATACTTATTTATATATTTATATCTTAAACATTTTATTCTATAAATGCCTATAATAACACAATCTTATGTACCTTACAGAATCCCTTTTTCAATTAAATTTACCCATTGTCTATAAATAAATTTTGTTTCTTCAAATCTTGCTTCCCATCATTGAGACTTCTCACCCCTTCCTTTCTCCCTTGCTTCTTTTTTTCCTTACCCTGTTCACCCCTTTGTCTTTCCACCCCCTTTTCTTCTTGTGCTTTCCCCCTTCCTGTTGTTTCCTAATCTTATATCCACCCTTCAACTCATTTTTATCTTTTTTGGTTGTTTTTTAAGTTTTAAAATCCCTTTTTCCTTTTCCTCTTCCTCCTTCTTCTCCCCAATAGGGTCACATGGTTCCTTCTTTGTCCCAATTATCCTGCTGCGCAATCAATTCTCCATAGGAATGCACCACCATTTCTAGAGATTGAAAAAGAATGTCCAAGGTATCTTTCCAGTCTTGTTCTTCCTTTTTATATTTTAGATGGTGCCATTATGGAGAGGAAAATTTTTTCCCAAAACAACCACCCGAGTGTTTTTAAACAAAGAAAAAAAAGTTTCCCAAAAGATGCAAAGTCACCAAACAATCCAGATAAACTATTTCATTTAGCACTTTTTCCCTTCTTCCATTTCTTTTTCTGGGGTTGCTATTAAATCACAAAATTCCAATTATAATATGTCTTTTGAAGTCTTATTAATGTTCAAATGGCTCTTTAAAATTCTAGGCAGTCTGCTCCTTATTTTCAATTTCAATTTTTTTTCCTCTCCCTTCCCACTCACAGCAGAAGAAAAAATTTTCTTTAAATATTTAGAAATCCATATCCCTTTGGCATTAGCACAGTCTTTAGCATTTAGCATACCATCAATGCGGGTTTCCGATTTCTCTCAAAGCTGTTCCGTTTGGAAGGAGAGTGAAAAGAAAAAAATGTTTCCCTTTGATATCCATTCGCTGCTTGCTCAGTCTGGGAACAATGTGTCTTTAGTAGGTGTTAAATACCAGGATACTTTCACTGTTCCTTTGTCCCGGTCAGCAAAATCAGTTTCATTTCTTCACAAACCCCTCCAGCACATTTCTTTCCCTGGCTGGGCTCTTCTAAATGGCGGCCATAAAAGATCGCCGTTCAGTTGCCATCGGAGAGGGAGATTTAGCTGGCTAGGGAAGAGAGATGCGATGTCTCTCGTCCCTGCCAGAACCCCCCAGTCTTCACCACCTTCTACAAAGGTGGCTTAGCCCCGAAGCCAAATGGCTCGAGGCACTCAGGCAGTGAACACAGGCAGAAACCATGCAGAGCCACGGAATCCTGCCTGCACTGAAGAACCACAAGCCGGAAGTGTCTGGGGGTTCCATTTCTGGAGCCAGGGCAAACCCAGTATTAGGGGGCACTCCATCCCAGGAGCCACAATAAAACACAAAGTCTCTCTATGCTTCCCCATTGTCATTTCTACTGATTCCATTATGAAATGTGCAGGACCACCCCCAGCTACCAATCCATCCAATTGGCAAAAGGTTATGGGCGTCTTTAAAGTCTTTAGCCTTAAGCCCATTTTCTCTACTACCTCTGAGCTGATTATGGACCTTGTGCACCCAGAGTCCAACAAGGGCAACATTTCCCCTTTGGCTCCCGCTGTGGGTACCCTTAATCTCACTGGAACGGTCATAGGGCCCTTGAGTCATCTTCCAATTCGGATTCACTCACTTCAGAGAGGTTGGAGTTCCCAGCTCCTCTCCTTTTGGAGGGGCGATCTCTACAACCTCCTATGCTTTAAGCACTGTTTCACAAGGCTTTGCTGGGTTTTTTTCAGGTTTTCTTACTCCTCCTGGCACCCTCTTTGGCTCTAGCTTGGCATGGCAGTCTGCAGCCCGGTGACCTTCCTTCCCACAATGGAAGCATGCAGTAATCTTGGGTTTTGCCGCCATTCCTCCCTTTTGAGGTTTTAAGGCTTCTTGAGGGCTGGTGGGGGAGGACTTGCTCCAAACAAGACCCACCCGGCGTCTGTTTCAGGTCAGATCAATTTCCACCTCTGCTGCCAGCACGTACCACAGCTGCAGCTCACTGAGGTCTCTTCTGGCATTACAGCTTTGATATACATCTTCATTCAACCCATCTTTAAAAGCTTCTATCAGGGCTCCCTGGGACCAGCCTCGAATATGACACCCCAGCTCTCTAAATTCCTGGGTGTGGTCGGCCACTGATCTCCGCCCCTGATTTATGGTCTTCATCCTAATTCTGGCCAGGTTTGAAGTGAGTCTTCAAACCTGACCTGCAGTGCAGTCATGAACAGGTCATAATTCATCAGCTGGGGGGCATTATCATTATGCAAAGTCATCATCCACTTTGCAGCTGTTCCCTCCAGAGCCCTTGTAACACATCTAACTTTGGCTGCTTCTGAGGAAAAATCCTCTCCACATTCCTCCATATGGCTCCAGACTTGTGCCAGGAAGAATCCTAACTCTTTGGGATCCCTCCCATATTTTACTTCCAATGGAGGCACCTTTGGAGTTCTATGCCTTCTGGCAATTACTCCCCCTGCTGGGGGGGCCTGGGCTTCTGCTGCCTGTTGCACCGGCCCAGGTTGATTTATGGGGGTGGCTGCTCTGATTCTTCTGGCTGGGGCTGCCTCCTGCTCCTCTCCCTCATACCTTTGATCAGTTTGAGGTTCTCCGATAGCTTCATTTAGAAGATGCATGGCTTGAGTTAGTAGAAAATTCTTTCTTTCCTTCTCTTGCCATGGCTCCTCTCTTCCACGCTGATGGGTAGTGGTCACTCCTGGAGGAGGCTTTTCCTCAGGATCCTTCCAGCCGACTCCCAGGGACCATTTGGGTTTTACAGCTGGTTTTTCACCAAGACTTAATTCTGCTAACAAGTCAGCTTCCCCTGCTAACAGCAGAGAATCTTGTCCTCCAGTTGCTCCCAGGTCTTCTTGGTCGCTGGCTGGATTTGACATTGTGTTCGGACTCCCTCGGAAGAAAATTTATTAATTCTCTGGGTGGGCTGGTAACGTGTAGATTCAGAATAATGTCAGCTGTTGCTCCATTCAAAAACTCAAGAAAGAAATACTTAGACTCCATTAATTAGAGAAAAGATATCTTTTACTGGAAATCAAATGGTAGCAACAAAAGAATTCTGAATTTGAGAAAATGGGTGCGTAAATCACATACACAAAGTGATGGCAACATTCCCACCCCCCAATAGTTCAATTAGCTCATCCAATTAAAAGTTGTGTATATCATCATGTGGGCATCTCCAGATGGTGATGAGGCCTCTCTCTGTTGACCTTGACATATTTTGATAAAGAGTTGCAGCTGCGCATGACATAGGATAGAAGCCTAAGCAAGAATCTACCCCTCCACTGCTTATACAGTTCTGTTTTGTAACACCTCCAGCTCACTTCCCATAACCATATCCCCACTCTTCCCCCGTTATTTATGACAGCTGAAAGATGCAAAGCAAAGGGATAAAACTTGAAGGCTGACATGAGCACTGAAGAAATGTTTATGCAGGTGTTTCTCTTGTAAAATAATCTAAATGGCTGGAGATTGAAGTTGAAAGAAAAGAATCTACTGTGACCTTGGATTATATTTTGCTGAAACTTGTCTAAACTTTGACAGTGTGCCTTGGACATTGTATGGTGGCAGTCATTTACTTTGTGACATATTTTATAAATTACAATTGAACTTTTTTTTCCTTCCTTTTTTGCTTTGATGGCTGGTAGTCATTCTTGGCCTGATCTTTCTGGCCTTTTCTAAAAACCTTCAGTTTGGCCTTGGTTTTACTGTTGGAATATATATTTTCTTTCTTTCTTTCTTTCTTTCTTTCTTTCTTTCTTTCTTTCTTTCTTTCTTTCTTTCTTTCTTTCTTTCTTTCTTTCTTTCTTCTCCTCCTCCTCCTCCTCCTCCTCCTCCTCCTCCTCCTCCTCCTCCTCCTCCTCCTTTTTTTGTTTTTTTGTTCCCTTTTTAATGCTATCAGTGGATTACTTTTATATTTTTAAATAATTTTTTTATCCTTTTTCTTGTTTTTTATGTGTTTTTATGAAACTGGGTTTTCTTCATAATTTTTATTTTTATCTTTATTTTCACTTTTAATTCTTTTTTCCCTTTATAACTGGATTGAGGTAAAGAAGAACCTGAAGATTGTTTTTTGTGTTATAAGCTGATACTTATTGACTAGGTTTGCAACAAATTGGAAATGAGGAAGGCAACTGCTACAGGCTTATCAATCCTTATTTCCTCCTCTCCGCTCAGTGGTCAATTCACACTATGATGAAGCAAGAGAAAGAGAGAGAGAAGGAGCTTATATTACAAGTGATAATGCAAGCAATACAAAGAATAGAGGAGACAGATGAAAAAGTAGAGCATATACAACAAATGATGATGAAGAATGTCATATTTCAAAAGATAGAAGAAAAAGGAGACCAGAGAAATAAAAAATGGATAAATGGACAGCAGAATGACAGTTGTTGAACAAGACAAAGGAAGTGTGTTAGGAATATAAGTCACCTAATAGTTGGGTTGGAAAATATATAAACCGGGATAGACATTTTAATACTGTCTCTTTAAGAGAATGCTAAAACTGTAATTGGGTGTGGTTCCTCAAATGGCCATAAGATGGAGCCAGAAACCTGGGTTGTTTAGTTTCTGTTCTGTTGTCCTTTTCTGGAGAGTGTTGCTGTTCCTGTATTGACTGTTTTTCTTGGATTTGATGTAAGTCTGTTACTGAACTGTTTTTGATACTGGACTTTGTTATTGGATTATCCCTGGACTGAAAACTGACTGCTTTAACTGTGAATGACTTGGACTGCCTGTTTGAACTTTCCTTAACCGTTTTACTGGAAGTAAAAACCTACATTTTACTATACAGTGTATCTGTGTGTTAGTTGTGTGTTATTCTTCACCACTTTCACTACGTCTCCCTGTATGCGCTCATTCTCCTAACAGGGAATTACCTCAACAAAGTGGAATGTTGACCTGGGAGATGGACAGGGCAGATTTTTATCTCAGATTTCAAAATATTAAGGAGGAGAAGGGATAAAACCTTGCTGAAATAATGATAGAAGTACTGGCAGGTGCCTTAAAATTTCCCAAAGAGAAAATGATAGATGGAATAGATGAAGTGTTCTGAGTGTATACAAGATATGCAATGAGAAATAAATTACCTAGAGAGGTCTATGTAAGATTTACTAAGAAAGCAATCGAAACACAAATATTACAAAGTGCAAGGGATGACCCATTGAAATACAAAGGAAAGGAGATCATAGTCCTAAAACAAGTACCAAGTAAAGTGAGAGAAATGAGGAGAGAATATCAATTCTTGACAAAAAATTAATAAGGGAGTGAATTATAGACGGTTGATTTCAGAAGGTCTCATATTTACTTGGCAAGAGCAAAGACACAGATTGGATTCAATAGAGAAAGCAGAATTGTTTTATGGTGAATATTTTAGAGGAAAAGAAGATGAGAGAATATGAGAAGAGGAAACAATTAAATTTCAGGAGGAGATGGTGGAAGTAAGAGGCAAGGAAACATGAGATGAAAGGACACATGAAGAGGGAGCAGTAGGTGGAAGGGTGGAATTCAAAGAAGCAAGAGAGCAAAGAACTATGAGAGCAATAAACCTGACATATAAAGTATAAACAATGGAAGAAAGAAATTGATTACAATGAATATAAATGGATTGAATTCAGCCATTAAAAGAAAAAAACATTTCATAAATTAGAAAAATTATAATCTGCTTGCAAGAAGTTCATATAAAAAAACAACATGTTCAAGTACTGAAACATCCTAAAATTGGGAATTTATATACTTCACTGTGCAACAAAAAAACAGGAGTTGTTTTATTTATTAAGAATACAATTAAAACTGAATTAATTTTTACAGATGAAGGAAGACTATTAATGGTAGAAATAATTGATAATAATGGAAAGATGCTTTTAGTAGCAATTTATGCTCCAAATGAAAAGCAAGAAGAATTTTACAGAAAATTTCATAAGAAAATAATAGAACTGGAATACAATAATATATGTATTTTGGGAGATTTTAATGCAATGGTTGATACAAACTTGGACTATATTCCACAGAAAGTTAATAAACAAAGTAGAAAGATACTTCCGAAATCCTGCTTCAAAATGGTAGAGGAATTAAGCATTTGAGATGTTTGGAAATGAATGCCAAGAATAGACAATATACATTCTACTCCAATAGACATTAATCATGGTCAAGAATAGATATGATTTGTATGTCAATGGAACTAATCTCTAACACACTAGCAGTAAACATAGAAACAAGTACTTGAGAGGACCATAATCCAATATGGGTCAAGTGTCAGGGACAAAGGAAAAAATCAAGATGGAATTTGAACAATTCAATATTGAAAGAAAAATAATTTATACAAAAAATGGAAAAAGCACTGGCTTTTTTCTTTAAATAAAACAACAGGGAGGAAACTTCATTACATAATCTATGGGATACTATGAAGGCCTATGCCAGAGGTCTGATTATAGAAATATTTTTAAAAGACAAATGCAAAAAATATTAAGGGAAGACTACAAAAAAATCAAGAAAAAACTACAAAAATATCCACAAAAGAAGAACATTAAAAGTCAAATGGAAATAGTTAAACACAAAATGGGGTTGATGGAAAAAGAGGAATTAGCTCAAAAAATTAGGAGTGCTAAACAGAACTTCTTTGAAAATGCAAACAAACCAGGCAGATGGCTGGCATATAAATTGAAAAAGGAGAGAGAAATGAAAAAGATAATACAATTAATAGATGATCAAGGAATGGTTTGCAATGGAAATGAAGAAAAGAAAGAGATAATACAGAAATATTATGAGAAATTATATAATCAAGAGAATATTGACGAAGAAAAAATTAAACAATACTTGCAAAAAGCAGAGTTATCCCAAATACCTGAGGACATCAAGATAATGTTGGAAGGGAAAATAACAATGATGGAATTGACAGAGGCGTTAAAAAGACAAAATATTGGAAGGGGCTCCAAACCAAGATGGGCTACCAGTAGAACTTTACAAGACTCTACAGGAATCCTTAAGTATTACGATGCTTGACGTGATGAATGAGGTTTTGTCAAAAACTAAAATACCTAACTCATGGACAGAGGCTTATATTACTCTTATACCAAAAGAGGATACCAACCTACAATAAATAAAAAACTATAGACCTATATCGCTGCTAAACGCAGATTATAAAATTTTTGCCTCAATAATGGCAGAAAGACTCAAAAGATATTTGAACAATTTTATATACATGGATCAAAATGGATTTCTGCCTAAGAGGCAAATTAAAGATAATACGAGAATAATTTTGAATACACTGGAATATTATGAAACACACCCAGAGAAACAAATGGCCTTGGTATTCCTAAATGCACAAAAAGCCTTTAAAAATGTAAATTGGCAGTTTATGAAATTACAAATGGAACAGACGGGCTTGGGAGAAAAATTTATTAAGGCAATTGAGGCAATATATCATAAGCAATCTGCTAAAGTAATGATAAATGGAGATTTAATAGATAATATTAACATTAATAAAGGAACTAGACAAGGATGTCCTCTGTTGCCACTGTTGTTTGTATTGACTTTGGAGGTGTTAAATAGAAATATTAGAGATAATAGAGAAATAAAGGGAATGAAAATAAAAAAGGAGGAATATAACTTACAAGTGTTTGCAGATGACCTGGTCTTTATATAGGAGGAACCATCAGAAACAGCATCTAAATTGATAGAAAAGATTGAAGAATATGGGCAGGTGGCAGGATTGAAAATAAATAGAGATAAAACTAAGATTTTAGCTAAGAATGATTGAAAAACAAAAGAAAGAATTGACAGAGAGATTGAATATCCAGATCACAAACAAAGTAAAATATCTAGGAATACAGCTAACAGCAAGATGTGGAACACTAAAGGAAGATAATTATTATAAATTAAAACAACAGATTGCGACAGACTTGAAAAACTGGGAAAATTTACAACTATCTCTAATAGGGAGAATATCTACAATCAAAATGAATATATTACCAATAATATTATATTTGTTTCAGACAATTCCAATTAAACTAGGGAAAAAATGCTTTGAGGACTTAAATAAAATAATGTTGAAATATATATGGCAGGGAAAGAAGGCAAGAATTAAATTAGAATTGTTAAGGATGCTAGAATAAGAGGAGGTTTTGGATTACCAATTAGGAATTATACTATGATTCACTGTAAGTAACACTGATGTGGGTGAAAGAATGGATAGTTTTGAGAAATACTAAATTGTTAACATTGGAAGCTCATGATTTGCAATTGGGGTGGCAAACATTTTTATGGTAAAAGGAAAGTAAAACACATGGGTAACAAATACCAGTCTGGTTGTCAATTATAGAGGCATTTGCATATCCAATTGTTTTTAAAATGGAACATATAATTAGATATAGTAAAATATTAAATGAAAAGGGTGAACTCAAAACAAAGCATGAACTAGATGGACAAGAGATAAAGATGAACTGGTACTCATATGTACAAATACTGTTCTGTATTCTGTACAGTGGTAGATTTGTCTTCCTGTACAGATGCAAAACTCAACAAAACGTCCATAACGAAGTATTTTTATTGGTCCATCAGGTATCCTCATAACTCACATTTGTGATGAAGTTCTTCTTTAATCTTTAATCCTTTGTCTTGTAGTTTAAAAGATGGTTATCTTCTATCCTTTTTCCCTCATCTCATAGTGGTAAAAGTAGAACAGTTACCACAAGTCCGTGAGTTCAGCCAAGAGTGAGGAAACTTCATCCAACCCATCAAGGGTCAATTTAGTTACCAATCAGGATTACAGATGTGGTCACATGATATGGACTACATTTCCCAGGATACCTTAACTACATTTACCATGATGCATCTCTTCTCCTCGGCTGGCCATTACTTCCCTTTCCCAAAGGTGGTTGCAGCGGTGGTCAGAAATGGCCACCTCAAAGAAGAACCCAACCGACAAGATTGTGCAGGAGGAAGTTTAAAGGAGAAAGTTTGACTGACCGGGTTGAATGGAGAACATCTATTTAAGGTACCTGGAACCTGAATTTTAAAGACTAATACTATTCCTAAAAAAGATTTTAAGCTGCGAAAGAGAAAGGGAAAGGAAACGGAATTGGCTTTTTTTCCTATAACATCGACAGTTTTAACTGACTTGGAACATTAAGAAGAGATTCGAATAAGAAATTTATATTAATCCACTTTGACATTAATAGGCTATTTCTAGCTGAAAATAAAGTGTCAAAGGGATATAGATTCTTGGATAATTTAAAAAATTTCTTTAAAAAAAGAAAGAAAGCAGCAGAGGGGAAAGGAAAAAAGAGGGTGGAATCTGGAAAATGGAGGATACCACCTGAAACTTAAAAAAAAATTGATAGTGGAATTTTAACAAGGCTTGCAAAATATACATTGTAGCTGAAACTTTGTTACAAGATAACAAAGCCCCTGGAAAGAGAAAGTGAGAAAAGAAGCAAGAAACAGTTTTGGATTATTGGATGATTCCTGGAACTTTGGATGGAGGATCCTAATGAAATAAAATAAAATCAATTGGGGGTTGTTTAAATTTTTTTTAAATAGCATCACTCTTGAAGAGTTAAAAATGAGACATAAAGAACAAAAAGAAGAAGCACAAGATGGAAGAGGATCTTTTGGATTCGTATTTCAATTTTTAGAAATGGAGATCTTGAGCTATGAAAACAGCAAGAAACGCTGGCAGAACAGGAAGTGCGGGACAACAAAGAAGCCATCTTCAATGACCAAGCAATTTTAAGTGGGGTAAAAAAGGGAAAGGGAGTTAAAAATTTAAGTACTGAAGAAACAACCCCCCCCAAAAAAAGAGTAATTTGAAAAGTAATCATAATATCAGGAAGAAGCAGAAGGGAGGATCACAGAAGGGAGAATCAGATAGAAAAAGGAATAAAAGGGGGAGGGAGAAGAAGAGAGGGAAGAGGGAAAGGAAAAGAAGCTAGAAAAGACAGAAACAAGAGAGGTACAGGAAAAACGTACAAGAATTAAAGGTATAAACCTATTTAAAAGACACAGAAACAATGGTTAAAATTTAACTTAAGGAGAGGATTCTACAAGGGTACAAGGGATAGCATTGTTATATTAGAAATAGAAAAGGGTTGGAAAATAGGTTAGATTATTAAAGTGAAAGAAAAAATTTCTATTGATGTGTAGTGGAATATTTGTTTGTAAAAAGAATAAGGCTCTCAATGATTTAAAAAGAACGTTTAAAAAAACTGAAAGGAAACATGGAAGATTTTGTCAGTTGACAAGATGAACTTGAATAAGAATAATAATTTTATTGACTACTGTTAATAACTATTGTTTTTTTTTTATTTAAAGACAGTAATAAGTAAAATATGAAATATAGATGATTAAAGTGAAAGACAACTGATATTACTAGGTAATGTTTGCTAAAAGAAATAGAAATGTAAAAGATTGTTATTAATATAAATGGCAGAGCTGTACTTGAATAGAATAATTATTCCATTTACTATATAGATAGATAGATATAGATATAGATATAGATATAGATATAGATATAGATATAGATATAGATATAGATATAGATAGTACGGGTACTTACATGTATGGCATTCAGCTTTGTTCGGGTATTTTCCCACATCATTGTAGTTGTGCTTTTAAAGTTGTAGCAACGTTTCGGCAGAATCTCATCTGCCATCATCAGGCTTCTGTATAGTGTTCATCTGTGAGTCAGGCTTTTACAGTGGTTTCAGATTTAAATTTGGGGCAGCCTATTGCTGTGCCAGAATGGTTTTTTCTTCATCCTGATTGGTTGGGAGTTTTGGTCTGTGTTTATTGGTCTTGGAGTTTGCTGTGTTCTGCTTGATTGGTGTTTCTAATATCTTCTGTCTGTTTTTTGGCTCTTTTTGTATCTTGATTGGCTGGCAACATTGTGTTCCTTTATTGGAGGCCTTTTGTGCAGCTTGGCTCCGGGTAAATGGATGGCTATCATTAGTTAGGAAGCTAGGTTTCATCTGGGTGCCTGGTTGGGGTGTGTTTGAGCTGGAAGTATCAGGGGGATCTGTTTGTGCCCAGGTGCTTTTCTGGCTAGTGGTGTGGAGATTTTTTTTGTTTGTGAGTGCAGGCTTCTAAAGGCCTCCAATAAAGGAACACAATGTTGCCAGCCAATCAAGATACCAAAAGAGCCACAAAACAGACAGAAGATATTAGAAACACCAATCAAGCAGAACACAGCAAACTCCAAGACCAATAAACACAGACCAAGACTCCCAACCAATCAGGATGAAGAAAAAAACATTCTGGCACAGCAATAGCAAATTTAAATCTGAAACCACTGTAAAAGTCTGACTCACAGATGAACACTATACAGAAGCCTGATGATGGCAGATGAGATTCTGCCGAAACGTTGCTACAACTTTACAAGCACAACTATAATGACGTGGGAAAACACCCGAACAAAGCTGAATGCCATACATGTAAGTACCCGTGAAAACTTTATACACACACACACACACACACACACACACACACACACACACACTTTTTTCTTTTAAGAATTTAGGGTGTATTTTAAGGGAATGTACCAAGCAGAATTCGATTGAAAATAGGTATGTGTTATAAAATAGAGGTTAAAAAATGAATGTTATAACTGTAAAGATGTAATTTAAATTTTTAAATAAGATTTGAAAAAAGATACAAAGGTGTTACACTCCAGTCTAGTAATTATAGTGGAAAATTTGTTTTATGTGAAAAGATATGAAATTATAAACAGGACAGATGAAAGTATAAAAACATTGATTAGAAGGATTTTAAAAATTAGAAAAAGATATGTAATTGAATTAAGAAAGGAATGAGATAATTTAAAATAAGGCTATAGGAAGTAAAGAAAGGGAAAAGCTATTGAAAAAGTTGCAAAAATAGTTATAAGATATGGATTAGAATGTATAAGAAAAATATGTATTGAGTTTCTGTCTGTATGGAGAAGTGATAACCCGGGGCCACGCTTTTCTCAAAAAAAGATATTTTATTTGTATTTGTATGTTTTGTGAAAACTTTAAAAAAACTTTTATTAAAAAAAAAAGAATGGTGAAGGGTATAAAGTTGTGGTGACCTTTGGCCATGAAGGCATCAGACAACTGGAGCCACTGTTCAATCAGCACCTGCGGGAGTTTTCGAACGATTTTGGTTTGCATGTCAATGTGGTCAAGACAAGTGAGTCCCACTAGCCTGGGATCCCATTGAGCCACTTTCAGTTGTATAAGTATATTAGAGAGTTCCGCGATCAAGTGAGGCTTGTCGATAGGAATTTTAGGAAAACTGTTGAGGCTATTCAAGAGCATTGATTCTACTGCTGCGGCAGTGCCGTACAGTTCGTCATGTCTTTTCTATGACAACCGTAGAGCAGCGTCTGGGTCATCTAAGTGGGAGGCATAAAGTGCCTGCGTTGCTGCGGAAGACTCCGGCCCTAGCCACACAATCAAGTGTATGAGTACTTCATCAGATTTCAGGCGTGCAGCCTGAATGGGGCGCAGGAAAATTTTCTTCCATAGGAGATATGCACTGCCTGGCTCATCAGAGAATTTATATACACCATTAGTGGCTAAATCTAGCTTTCCTCTGCTTACTGCCAACTCTCTCCAGTAGTCTGCATCATCTGTAGAGTTGGGGAGGGGCATTGACATAGAGGGTCTGTCCCTTGGATTCTCATAGGGTAGGCTCGAGTTGTATGTCAACGATGGGTTGAAGCCTTCCTCTTAGTGCTTATGGAGGATGTCATTCTGCCATGCCAGAGATGATGGTGGAGCTTCATGCTGCTGTGTAGGCTGCCTGTGGTTATCTTGTTGTGCCTGTGAGCTCGGGTAGTGTGGAGGTTGTGGCTGGAATGGTACTGCTTGTGGATTGAGTGTGGCAGGTGTTGTTGGTTGCATGTCTACTCGGCGAGAAGTCGTTGTGATCACAGGTGGTCTAATTTGCTCACGCAGCAGGCCATGAGACATTGGAGTAGAATTGCTGGTTCTGGGAAGAGAATCTCAGACCTTAGTATGTACATCAGGTGGGAAAGGTTTTCTGTTGGTAGGAAGTGAAACTTGTACTTTAGGTCGTACATCAGTTGCATAACTGACGTGTAAAGTCTATGGTTGAGATTCATCCCTGTGCTTCCCTGGTTGTGGGAGACTGCTAGGCAACTGAGGCAATTCCATCTGCTCATTTTGTAGCGAGTGCTGCTCAGGTAAGCCTTGACCTGTGTATCTGGGCTCTTTTCTCCCAACTCTTCAAGGTTGAATTGGAGGGAGGTGTTGTCGGCCATCTTCTGCCATGCTGCAGCCCATGCCATCTTTGTTGCGGCATCTCTTTGCTGTTTGGCCAACTCCAATTGGGCTTGGGCTTGGGCTTGGGCCATTTCTGCTTGTTGAGGTGCTACTGTCGCCTTCTGCCATACTACCTCTTCTGTGGCACCTAGATCTGCATCTGCTACAGCAACTTCTACTTCAGCTTCTGCAGCCTGATCAGCATAACTTGTGGCTTTGGAGGCCTTAGAAGCACTGCTACAACGGGAGGATGTTCTGGAAGGATGGTGAGAGCTGGCAGCAGAGAATTGGTGCGAGACACTGGAACCTGCTTGCGAACTAGCCGGTTTGGAGTGGAGGGAGGAGACTTTCTTCAAGTGATGCGAAGAAGACACATGTGATTGAGGAGCCATGTCGGATGTGGCCTGCTCCCTTGACGCTACTTCCTACCGAAGCGCGTTGTGGAGCACTGCCTGGAGGGCTGTCTTGCTTTCCTCGACACAGTCTTCACATTTCTTGTGAAACTTCTTGAAGCATTGGACATGTATTAGGAGTTTGGGGTCACCCAGTCTTGACTGGATGGACTTGAGGTTGTCTTCACTGCATCTCCACTGTGCGAAAATGGCATCTAGATCAATTAGCAATGTGTAGAGTTTCTCAGGAAGCAGCTTGTGTTTTGGGGCATCACAGATCTTCTCAAGCTCTGCCCATGAATCTGCATAGCAGTGATATAGCTTCTCCCAATCGTTCCTCAAGTGTTCTTCCATGGGTTTGGTAAGCTTCTTACTCTTTCTGAGGTTGTAGGCTTTTGGAGATATCGCCGCTTCCACAGAGATTTGGACATTGAAACTGGGTTTTGGGAACCAGGCTCCATGTTGACATCAAGGGTGGGTGGAGGGTTCGAGTCCTCTAGTACTTCAGGGACATCCGTCATGGCTGAAGCAGTTGCCATGTTTCAAATTGGTAAAAGGTGAATTTTGGAAAATTTAGTGATTTTCCATGCAATTCCTTTTTTTTTGGTACTAGGGTGTGCAGCAAGCAGGTAGCAGAAAGTAGAATTGCTGCTGGATTTAATACTTGAGCATGTAGGTGGTGCTGCAGAATCTGGGTGATGCTAGCACAACACACAGTATGGCTGTTTCTAGGGTGTGTTGTGTGCTTGCTACACAAGGGTGCACTAGAGGTTACGTAGCGGAGTCTGAAGACTTGAGGGCTAAACACAGAAATATGTGTAGCAAAGTCTGAAAACTTGGAGGCTAAACGCAGAAATAGGCCTGTTAGTGTTGCTTGCTCCACAAGGTGGCAGTAGAGGTTGCGTAGCGAAGTCTGAAGACTTGAGGGCTAAACGCAGAAATATGCCTAGCGAAGTCTGAAGACTTGGGGATTAAACGCAGAAATATACCTAGAAGACACTGTTGCTACACCCATGTTAGGTTGCAGTTAATCCTGGAACCTTGAATTAAATTGATTAAATTGTCCACAATAATTGTAAAAAGGGATTATCATTGGATAAACACTCTGGTGAAATTTGAAAGACTTCGTAAAAAAAAAAATCATAGAAGAATTTGCACACATATATTGGAAAACTCTGGAAAAAATTTTCCTTGACCACCAGATGGTGCTAGAGTCTAGCAGTTGAATGGCAATTGGGGAGGCTGGAAGGAAAGGTTATTCCACAGACACAATGTTTAGAATGTTGGCCATCGTGGTTGCTTTTAGATTGCTACTAATTTTGTTAAAGGAAAAACCCTTATTGACTTCATCAGGATAACAAAAAGCAAGATGCTGACTTTGTTTAAATCATTGCTAGATTAAGTGTCTCTCTTCAGGGGGGAGGAATGTGCCCAATGCTCTGGAGACGGCTTTGTCGGGAGGAATTTTTATGACCCTGGCCTTTTTTATTGTTCTGCCACCCTTCCAGATAAGCAGAAGAAGATCAGCTTTCATTTATCCCCAAGCACACAGGAGTGATTCCTCAGATTCTCTCACTGCATTTGTAAAAGGTTTCAAAACAGAGGTTTGATTTTCCTTTGAGAGCGGGGGAATCTCCGACTCTCCTTGTTATGCAAATGGAGTCTTTGAGAGAGCAGGAAGACAAACTGGGCAGAGGAGAGGGGTGGATGGGTTACTGGTTTGCAACTCTGCGGTTCAGAAAGAGTTCTCTTTGTCTCTAGCATGTGGGGGAATTCCAGCCCCTTCCACCATCCAAACAGCATGTAAAGGGTTCCGTTGCTCCCACAGAGAGAGAGAGAGAGACAATGAGAAAATGCAGGCTTAGATTAACATTGCATATTCACTCTTGGCTTCAATATTACTTTGCTTTATCACAAATCCAAATTAACTGTCTTTATACTGATGGGCTTCTGGGCTTCAAATTAACCATCTTTTTACTGTTCTGTATTCTGTTCAGTAGTAGATTTGTCTTCCTGTACAGATGCAGATAGATAAACTCAACAAAACGTCCTTAATAAAGTACTTTCATTGGTTCATCAGGTATCCTCATAACTCACATTTATGACAAAGTTCTTCTTTAATGACCAATCCTTTGCATATCTGTCTTGTAGTTAAAAAGATGGTTATCTTCTATCCTTTTTCCCTCATCTCGTAGCAGTAGAAGTAGAACAGTTACCACGAGTCCATGAATTCAGCCAAGAGTGAGGAAACCTCATCCAACCCATTGGGGGTCAATTTAGTGACCAATCAGGATTATAGATGTGGTCATGTAATATGGACTACATTTCCCAGGATACCTTAACTACATTTACTGTGATGCATTCCCTTAAGGGAACAACTCACAATTGCTATCTAACTATTCAATTCCCATACACTGACAGCACAAACACATTCTAGATATGATAAAGATAGTAAGACAGAAGAGTTTTACAATGAATTTACTGAATTAGATAAAATCTTAACAGGTACTGATGAGAGGATGATTTAAAAATTATATGGTTATTTACTTGGAGTGAAATTAGAAGAAGAACAAGTGAAAGAAACCATGATTGCTTGGGGGGAAAATTTAGGATACGGGATAGATTTAGAAAAATGGCAGAAACTATAGTCTCAAAACTATAAATTAACAATGTCAACAGCATATAAAGAAAATTTGTATAAGATGTTTTACAGGTGGCATCTACCCCCAGCAAGAATAGCAAGGATGTTCAAGGATAAATCAGTGAAATGTTGGAAATGTCACCAGATATCTGGATCATATTATCATATGTGGTGGACGTGTGTGGAAGCTAAAAGATACTGGATTAAATGACAAAGCAGCATATAGACTTGAAACCAGAGATATTTTTATTGGTTATCTTACCTGAAAGATGCAACCGAGAATTGACATATTTGATTATTAATGTTTTAACTGCCCTCAGCAGTGCCAGTCGGCGGCCTGAGGGAGAATGGAATGGGGGGAGAAAGCTCACCTCAGCAGCGGCTCCACCACAATTCCACGAAGCGCCTCTTTCCGGCATGCCTCGTCTCGCCTCGCCTCTCCTCCTCCTCCTCACTGGCTCGTTATCTCTCATTCCCCAAGCGGCGGCGGCGCCCCTTGCACGAAGGTTGGGGTGAGGTGGGGGTTCTCGCAGGGCAGGTCTGAAGCACAGCTCCGGGCAGAAGGGAAAAGGAATGAGAGCGAGAGTGAGGCATGTGAGCCGAAAGCTGGAGGGGGTTGGAATGAAGGGGCTCCGATTTATTGCTTTATTTTAGTGGTACTACCTGATACAAGCCATGAAACAAAACTTTAAGTTTTGCGTATCTTGAGTTTATCAAGAGTTTTAATTTGTATGAAGGGTCTTTATTTGCATTTCAATTTATATTTGGTACCAAATGGTGCTATTTTGGGTTGATCAGTAGATACTCGGGTGGGCGATCAAATAAATTTCCTAACAATGAGAACAATCAACCAGTGGAACTGCTTGCTTTCAGAAGTTGTAGGTGCCCCATCACTGGAGGCTTTCAGGAAGAGACTGGACAGCCATTTGTCTGAAATGGTATAGACTCTCCTGTTTGATCAGCGGGTTGGACTAGATGACCTCCAAGGTCCCTTCCAACTCTTGTTATTCTATGTTCTATGTGCCTATGCACCTTGGAGCAAGCTCTTAACCCCGAGGATTTCCACAGTGGAGAAGCCAGTGTTAACCTCAAATTCTTACGGTGTTTGGCTTGTTTGGGAATGAAGAAACTAGGAAGATAAAAATTGTCTAAACAGGGAACTCCTGATGCACTTAGAAAGCACACAAATAATCCATAGCTTCCATGTTTCAAAGCACTTGATTTAAAATGTCTTTACATGGTGCAAAACAATTTTTTGGATCTATTTGTGAAAGGTAAGCAAAATTACTTTATATTGCATATTAAGACTAGCACTGATGATGTTACCTAGTTTGGTAATGAAACGTCTGCAAGAAAACAAGTTCAGAGAGCACCAAGGACCCCTCATATTTCATATCACTGTTCTTTAGTAAATAGCAACAACTGGTTTGCATTCTTCCTTGCCTCCCCTTCCTCCATCATTTCTACTACTGTTGGAAGATGGAATCTTCAGTTCTGCATAAACCGATGATCCTTTCTTTCCTGCATGAAAATAGATGTTCCTCATACCTCTGAGAATTGGCTTTAGATGTTTTTAACATCTTCATTTGAAGAAAAAAACCAAGTACACAATGTAAAGGGAGAGATCCCTTGTACCCTAATTTTTTTATTATCTTTCTGTTTGCTTGAAGAAGCAAGATACCCAAGCCCTTTTACAACTCTGATGCTGTAAAAGATGCTGGCTCAGCACCTTTAGGAGAAATACTCATTATAGTTTTCAGGGCCTGGCAATCAACACTTCCGACTGCTTTCCTACTATCTGGTTAACTATATTTTAATAGTAATGGTATGTTTAAATGCCACCTCTGAAACAAGGGAGAAACAGGATTTATTGATATTTTGCAGTGCCCTTTGTCTTAATATTGTGGATGTCTCCAAACTTTTGTTTGATTTTTAGAAGTTTTTGGTGGTGTTGTCCTTCTTCAAACTTTAAATCTATTGGCTTTTTGTTGATCAAAGCTACTAAATGAAAAAATTTACTGAAAATCAGTTTTTTTAAAACCCCAAATCATACAGAGAGGAAGATTTATATAATGTATGTAATATCTAAAACTAGCATACTGGATGCATTTGAAAGAAAGCAAATGCTGGCGATGGAACATGCTGGCTTCAATTTTCTCGTATGGAGATATGATGGTGTTGAGTTCCTTGACTGCAAATTGCAGCAGTTTGCCAAACTGTCTAAAAATAAAGAGGGTAGTGAGTGACTTCAATATTTTTCCTTTTGAAATATTGCTATTTTACACCATGCAGCCTATAATAATCCTATTCCTGCATTGGATTTGTACTTTCCTTCCGTTGTCTCTTTTCTCACTTGTCCAAGTCACCATAACTGTCAACATTCTTTCCTTTGCTTGGTTTAAATCATTCATTGTATATTTGGGGCGGGGGGGCAAACTATTAAGAAAATGGCAGATTATACAGTGTATAGACTTCACAATGTTTTGTTACCTGGCTGAACTTGAGCGGTTTTTTTCCTCAAGTTTCCCTTTCAAACAAAAAAGGATTCACTTTTTGATGCTGTTTTGTGTGTAAAACATATGTCCTGCAACCTAGTCTTGAATTAAGGCAATATCGTTATTAAGAGAAATCAGAGGTGATAGCTTCTTTTTAACATAAATTTTAAATAAATCTAACTTTACTTAAATCTATATGCACACAATTAGAGAGGCATTGTGTTGGGAATCAAATACAGTATATACTTGAAATAGAACAGCTCCAATTTCTTTCTCTAGGCACCAAGAAATGGAGCCATTCAGGATGTATTTTTTGGTCAGCCTTCGCATGAATCAAAACACAGAACTGCAAGGATTGTCTTCTCAAGAAATTCTCCTAGTAATCTGAGCCCTTCTCTCTCATTCTCGCTCCCTTTCCCTTCTGCCCAGAGCTGCGCTTCAGACATGCCCCGCGAGAACCCCCACCCCACCCCAACCTTCGTGCAAGGGGCGCCGCTTGGGGAATGAGAGAGGATGAGCGAGCGAGGAGGAGGAGAGGCAGGCGCGAGGCGAGGTGAGGCGAGGCACGCCGGAAAGAGGCGCTTTGTGGAATTGTGGCAGAGGCAAGCTTCCCCCCCCCCGCGTTCCTTTCTCCCTCAGGCCGCCCACTGGCACTGCTGACTGAGGGCAGACTTCCCTCGCCTCTAGGCTGCTGTGAGATTCCGCTTGGGAAACGAGAGAGGACGAGCCAGCGAGGAGGAGGAGGAGGAGAAGGAGGAGAGGCAGGCGTGAAGCAGAACGCAGGAGGTGCCGGAGGAGATGGGTGAGTGCTGCACGTGATCTTGAGCTCCCTGGTTGACTATTTTTTATGATATTTTATGAAAAAAATTTGGCCATGAGAAAAAATAATTTGGCCGAAGTTGGCTGTATTTTGACTTGAGTTTGGCCGCAGAGCCAAACTGCGATCTGGCAACCCTGACACAGAGGTAGGGGTGGGATTCAAATTTCTTAACAACAGGTTCTGTGGCAGAGGCTGGACATGGCTTGTATGTAAATATTATAAATATTTATGTAAATATTGAATTTTTTATTAAAAAAGAGCAACTTTTACCCAAAATCAGGCAAAGCAGGCAGGCAGATTGAGTTACTCACAGAATCACAGATTCATTCAGAAATCTTTCTTTCTGGCATTGGCTACCTGAGTCTGTCACATAAAATTTGCTTGCAAGCAAAACTCACAAAATTATCTCACAACATACCATGTATGTAAATATTGAATTTTTTATTAAAAAAGAGCACCTTTTACCCAAAATCAGGCAAAGCAGGCAGGCAGATTGAGTTGCTCACAAAATCACAGATTCATTCAGATATCTTTCTTTCTGGAATTGGCTACCTAAGTCTGCATTGACAAATGGAAGCTTCAGTCCAAAGGAAGGTTCGGCTCTGCTTAAAAACAGAGCTGAAGATCTAAAGATTAGCTAGAAAGCAAGAAATCCAAGAAATCCAGCAATGAGATCCAACCAACTACAACCATGTGCTTACACATCCAAAAAATGTATTGAGACTTAGCAAAGGTGGGCAATTTGGGAGAAAGAGGCTTATGCAGTTCTGTGGGTGCTTTTAACCTGGAGGCATTTCCTAGAGGGGAGTAAAATCATTTTTGATGTCTGGACTGATTTAAAAATCTAGAAGACCTCAAGGCCCCAAGGAAACTCTCCCCCAAACAAGGATAATGGACTCAGTATTTTAAACAATTTGATTTTACTCTGAAATATTTCCTTGAGAGAAAAATTTTCTGGCAGATGCACTATCCAGAAAACCGCACAATACAATAAACCGCACAGATGTACTCAAGCCCATAGTACAAAACAATCAACTGGCCACTAAAATAATCACCAGATCCCAGGCAAAACAGGAAATGTGGATGGACAATAACACCTCTCAAACTTTTAAACAAGTATTGGCCACCAATGAATGGTTTTTGATAACAAATTCAGTTGTTTGATGAAAGATGACTTAGCTTGGGTGGGAGAGAAGTTGTATGTTCCAGCTAGCCAAAGACTGTGCTTAATGGCAAGGTGCCATGACTCCAAATTAGCTGAACACTTTGGATTTGTGAAAATTTTACATCTAATTAAAATATAATTTTGGTAGCCATCACTAAAAAAGGATATAGAGAGCTATGTAGCTGTTGCCCCATTTGTGCAGCAGCAAAAAGACATCAGGGAAAACCCCAGGACTCTTACAGAAGGTTGCCGAACCTCCAGTACCATGGAGAGAGAGTTCTATGGATTTTATTATAGAACTGCCAGAAAGTGTAGGGAATACTTGTTTCAAGAAGTTTAATCAAATGCAGTTAAAAGTAATAAGCCATCATTGGGAGTGTGTGTGTGTGTGTGTGTGTGTGTGTGTGTGTGTGTGTGTGTGTAGATAGATAGATAGATAGATAGATAGATAGATAGATAGATAGATAGATAGATAGAGATGGATATAGATATAGATAGATATAGATAGATATAGATGGATGGATAGATATAGATAGATATAGATATAGATATAGATATAGATATAGATATAGATATAGATATAGATATAGATATAGATATAGATATATGGATCTTTGGTTATTCGGGTTTCTCCCGCGTAAGAGAAAAGAGAAAACCCGAATAACCAAAGATCCACATACAAAAACCCGTGAGAACCTCAGAAAACACACCCACACCCACACACATATATAAGTTGTAGCAACGTTTCAGCAGAATCTCATCTGCCATCATCAGGCAGATTACAGAATACAGAAGGTTGATGATGGCAGCAGGTCTTTTCCTGTGTAAGATTAAGAGTGTCTTGGTGATGTTTCGGTGAGGTCCCACTCGCCATCCTCAGGCTGGTGCTTTCGGCTTTGTGCCAGTACAAGCAGTGCATGATCAGAGCTGCCGTCTCTCTATAAATACTGGTGGTGGGGGCTGGTGTGCTGGGCTGGTTGGCTATGCTGCTGCCTCTTGATTCGTTGATGGAGTTGATGTTGGTATAATGGGCTGTGTGATGGGCTTGCGAGTTCTTTTTTTGTGGTATCCTGGGTCCTGTGCTGTAATCTCCTGGGTCGTTTGTGTTTTGATCTCTTTTCCATTAGCCTCCTGTGTAGTAACGGCTTGGGTAATGGGTTGTGTGATGACCTTGTGAGTTTTATTGTTGTGGTATCCTTGGTCTTGTGCTGTGATATCCTGGGTCATTTGCTGTGTTGCAACTTGAGTTCTTGTGGTGTAATTTCCTGAGTTTTCTGATGTGATATCCTGAGAGGGTGGCTGTGATGTAGCATTCTGGGTTTTAGTCTGGCTTCAAGTTTGGGGTCTGGGTCTGTGTTCTTGGTGTGTGTCAGCTTGTTTGGTTTTGGGGTCGGGGGGTGGGACAGCTGGCGAGGCAGCCGTGGTCTGTTTTCTGGATGGTAGTTGTCCTTCGTTTATAGGATGGGCTTGGGCCTGGGTCTGATGAGGGGGATCGGTGATGGTGTCCCGTGTTGTTTTGGGTCTGGTGTTGGTTTTCGTGGCTGGGACTCATTTGTTGGTGAGGGCTAGCTTCCAGATGTCTGGTAGGTGGGAGGTATTGTCCCGTTTATTCATGTTATGGGGGTGTTTCTCTATCTCGATGGCTTCCCTGATTATTCTCTTGCTGGAGTGTTCAGTGTTGGATATTAATTTGGTTCCTTCGAAATTAATTTCATGTCCTGTGGCTTTAAGGTGCTGGAAGAGGGAGGAAGTATTTTCTTCTCTTCTGACTGTGTTTTTGTGTTCTGTGATGCGTGCATTTATTCTCCTGTTGGTTTGTCCAATGTATGTGGCTGGGCAATTGTTGCATGGTATTTCATAAACTCCTTGGTTTTCTAGCTGGATCTTGTCTTTGGGGTTTCTTAGGATGTTGGCTATTTTTGGGTCAGTGCCGAAGGCTGTCCTGATATTGTGTTTGTGGAGAATTTTGCTGATTTTGTCTGTGGTGCCTTTGATGTAGGGGAGGAGTGCGATACCATTGTCTTGTTCTGTGTCTTGGTTTTTTGGGGGTATCTCTTTTCGGATTAGATTGGTGATGGTGTTTCTTTGGAATCCGTTGGAAATTAATACGTTAGTGAAGGTGTGTAGTTCTGTTCTCAGGTGGTCTTTGTCAGCTAGGCGTTTGGTTCTGGAGATGAGGGTCTTGGCTACGGAGTTGATCTGTGCAGGGTGGTGATAGGATTGTGCATTTAGGTAGCGGTTGGTGTGTGTTTTTTCTGGTAGATGGTGTGTCCTAGGGAGCCATTGGGTTTTTTGTAAATTAGGATGTCCAGGAAGGGAAGTTGGTTGTTGGTTTCTGTTTCCATGGTGAATTGTATTTTGGGCTGTAGGTTGTTAAGATGTGTGAGGAAGTTGTCCAGTTTTTCTTTCCTATGTGGCCAAATTACAAAAGTGTCATCTACATATCTGAGCCAAAGTTTGGGTTTGGATTTGGATTTGTCTAGAGCATTGGTTTCAAAGTGTTCCATGTTAGCGGTGACGGGTGAGAGGGGTGATCCCATGGGTGCTCCTTCTATCTGTTTGTATCTTTGTCCATTGTGGATGAAGTATGTGTTGGTTAGGCAGTGGTTGGTCAGATCTAGGATGTGTTTGGGGGGGTTGTATTGTTTTGGATGGCTGTCAAGGCTTCCTTGATGGGTACTTGGGTGAAGAGGGATATGACATCAAAGCTCATGAATAGGTCACTGGGTTGTAGGTTTTGTTTCTTTATTGTTTCTATAAAGTGGAAGGAGTTTTGTACATGTGAGGTGATGGATTCTGTGTAGGGTTGGAGTTGTTTGGTGAGAAATTTGGCAATATTCTGTAGAGGTGACCCTATGGAGCTGACTATGGGTCTGAGTGGTATTCCTTCTTTGTGTATCTTGGGGAGGCCATAGAGCTTAGGGCATCTGGATGATTTTTCTCTGGGGATGATTCTCTGCTGGATCTCTTCACTGATGGGAGACGCTTTTATTTTGGATTTGGTAGTTTTTTTCTAGGTAGGTGGTGGGATCAATATTCAGAGGTTTGTAAGCAGGGTCTTGGAGTAGGTTGGATAGTTTGGAGTGGTAGTCTGTTGTGTTCATTACGACTGTGGTGTTGCCTTTGTCTTCTGGGAGAATGACTATGTTGCTGTCTTTCCTCAGGTTGGTGAGTGCTTTTTGTTCTTCTCTGGGTAGGTTGCTTCTGAGTAGGTTGCTGGAGCAGTGGACATTGGTGACTTCAAGTCTGATTTTTTTGGCTGCATCTGGGTTGATTTTGGTTAGGCTAGCTTCAACTCCACGTATAATGTTTTCAGTGGGGATGCATTTGGAAGCGACTGCAAAGTTGAATCCTTTGGAAAGGACATTGGTTTCTACTATGGTGAGAGTTCTGTCTGATTTGTTGTGTACTGTTTGTTTCATCTGTTGTTGTTGGGGAGGGTTGGGTTTCTGGCATTTCTCTAGTCTGTGGAGTTTTCTGGTGTGTGTGTCTGTCTTGTGGGAGGTTTCTGTTTCGGCTCTCCAGAAGGCTAGTTGTTTGGATTTGTCCCAGAGTGCTGGATGGATTTTGTTGCTGAGTTTGAGATGGAGTGTGAGTAGGTCTCTGTTGGTTTGGTCTAGTAGGAATCTTTTCTTGTGGAGTTCATTTCTGATTAGGGCTAATTCCGTTCTTTTCAGGATCCTTTCAGTGGCTGAGGTTTTGGAACGGAATTTGAGTTGGAAGCATGTGGGGGTCACATTTTTGTCTCAGCAATTGTGTAGGAATGTGAGGTCACATAAGATGGTGGCTCTTTGGACTTCAACTTTCTTGTAGGTCCTGGTTAGTTAGAAGGTTTCCTCCCTGTAGAGGTACAATATTTGTTTTTGTAGATTTTCATGGGTACAGGTATGTAGGTCTAGGTGTGTTCGGGTCTTTTCCTGTGTAAGATTAAGAGTATCTTGGTGATGTTTCGGTGAGGTCCCACTCGCCATCCTCAGGCTGGTGCTTTCGGCTTCATGCCAGTGCAAGCAGTGTGTGACCAGAGCTGCCGTCTCTCTATAAATACTGGAGGGGGGGCTGGTGTGCTAGGCTGGTTGACTGTGCTGCTGCCTCTTGATTGGTTGATGGAGTTGATGTTGGTATAATGGGCTGTGTGATGGCCTTGTGAGTTTTGTTGTAGAGATATCCTGGATCTTGTGCTGTAATCTCCTGGGTCATTTATTTTGTAGTTATCTTTTTTCCATTAGCCTCCAGTGTTTTAACAGCTTGGGTAATGGGTTGTGTGATGGGCTTGCGGGTTCTTTTGTTGTGGTATCTTGGGTCTTGCATTGTAATCTCCTGGGTCATTTGTGTTTTGATCTCTTTTCCACTAGCCTCCTGTGTTGTGATGGCTTGGGTAATGGGTTGTGTGATGGCCTTGTGAGTTTTATTGCTGTGGTATCCTTGGTCTTGTGCTGTGATTTCCTGGGTCGTTTGCTGTGTTGCAACTTCTTCAGCACCTCCTAACAATCCAAGCTGTGGAAGCAGTCCCAGAGGAGCAACAGCGCCATGGCTTCTACTCTGCTATTTCTTGTTCCCAAATCATCAGGGGGATGAAGGGCTATTTTAAACCTGAAAAGACTAAGCTCTTCATTGTTTATCTTAGGTTCAAGATTCAGACAATTCAATCTATTTTGAAGAAAATGAGACATGGGGTCTATTTAGTTTCAATTGACCTTACCAAAGAGTATTTGCATATTCCAATCTTACCTGACCACCGCAAGTATTTAAGAATTTGTTACGCAGGTCGACATTTTCAGTATAGAGCACTCCCTTTTTGGTTGGCATCTGCACCCAGGGCATTTATCAAAATCCTGGCGGCTGTAAAAGTCCATCTTAGAAATGTTCCAATTAGGATACTGGCCTATTTGGACAGTATCTTAATACAATCAGTCCCCCATGAGTTAGCTATTAGAGACTTAACCATCACCCTACAAACCTTACAATCTCATGGATTTTCGGTTAATCAGGAAAAGAGTCAGTTTGAACTTTCTACCAAATGTTTACAGTTAGGGGCAATAATAGATACTGAATTAGATTTAGTTTTCCCTTTCTCAAAAAAGAAGAGAGGACATTAAAGCATTAGCAGCCAATTTCTTTTGTATAAGAAGGGCATCCCTAGCAGAAATGTCAAAATTACTAGGCTTGCCTTGATATAGTGCCATGGGCATGACTGCATTCTCATGAATTGCAGTTGTTCTTATTGCCTTTTCAGAGATCCATGAAAGGTATTGCTCCCATCCAAGTCCAATTGCCAACCAAGGTGTTAATGTCCTTGCTTTGGTGGACCTCTTCAGTATTAGATAAAGGATGCTCCTTTAAAGACAGGGAATTTACAACATTAACTACTGATGCTAGTCTCTCTGGATGGAGGGCCCATTGTCGAGATAAGATAGCACAGGGCATTTGGATTGCTAATAACATCAAGCATAATATCAGTTGGTTAGAATTAAGAGCAGTCCACCTAGCTCTCAAAGAATTTGAGGCAATAATCAGGGGACAAGATGTGATAATTCTAACAGGCAATGTGGCCACTAAGGCACACATTAATCATTAGGGAGGAACATAGTCAAAGTCATTACAAAAAGAAGCTTCCTGTCTGTGCAGATGGGCAGAGAAAAATTTGCTCTCAAAGCTGAACATATTTCAGGGCAGATTGGCTAAGCAGATCTACAATAGATCAGGCAGAGTGGACTTTGCACCTGCTTTTTCAAGAAATTTCCAGCAGATTTGGTCACCGAATATTGGATCTGTTTGCATCTGAGTCGAATCATCAACTGCCTTGTTTTCTTCTCCAGGTTACCATCCCGGGGAGCGGAGGGAGTCAATGCCCTTCACTGTCAGTGATCAAAGGGACTCCTTTATGCCTTCCTTCCATTACCTCTCATCTTGGCAGTCATCAGGAAGACCTTACAGCAGAAAGTGGAGATTCTCCTTGTGGCACCGTATTGGCCCAGGAGGCCATGGTTGCAGACTTGGTCAATTTGTCAGTGTCATGTCTGTGGAGGATTCCTCCCGAAAGGGTGTCTCTCAGCCAGGGGACAATTCAACATCCAGAACCTCAATGGTTTCATTTGGTCACCTGGCACTTAAGAGGAGGCTGTTTAAAAAGGTGGATCTTTCCACACAGGTTATTAACAATATACAGGCAGATAGAAGACAATTCACTATTAGGATTTTGAGACTACTTGTAGAGTTTTCTGTAATTGGTTCAAAGATAAGGGTTCAGATCCTGGAGAGGCTTCGATTGACCAGGTTTTAGATTTTTTACAACAAGGATTGGACAAAGGTCTTGCCCCAGCTACTCTCTGTAGACTGGTTGCAGCGCTCTCATCAGTACCTTCATGTACAAGTTCAGATTTATTGTCACAAAAGCCTTTAATTCAGTGTTTTCTGAAAGGTGCTGCAAATTTAAGACCAGGTGTCATTCATAGATTTCCATCATGGGACCTTACCAAGGTACTGCAAGCCCTTATGCTTTCACCTTTTGAGCCTTTGAGAACTGTCAGCCTACAGCACTTATCGTATAAAGTAATTTATCTAGTGGCAATTACATCTGCCAGAAGGATATCTGAGCTTCCAGCTCTGTCAATAAGACCTGATATTTGTATTTTTCACACCAATTGAGTTGTTTTACAATTGGATCCTACCTTTATACCAAAAGTCAATTCCCATTTTCATAGGGCGCAAGAACTCATTTTACAAACTTTTTGTCCAAATCCATCTCACCCTAGAGAGAAACTTTGGCATACCTTAGGTGTAAGGAGAACTCTCTATGTTTACATAAAAAGGACAGCTTCCTTCAGAAAGATGGAAGCAACATTTATTTCTTATCATCAGAAATCCTTAGGACAAAGGGTGTTGTCTTCTTCCATAGGCAGATGGATTAGAGCAACCATTGCTAACATTTACAAAGCACAGGGGTTACCTGTCCCATTTCGCATCACGGCTCACTCAAGTAGTATAGTGCAGCCACTACAGCAGTTTGGAGTGGAAGAAATATGTAAGGTGACAACTTGGTCCACTTCTTCACCATTTGTTAGACATTATAAACTTGACTCTTTCACTTCCATGGAAGCAGCGTTTGGGAGGAGAGTACTCCAAAAGGTATTGCAAGAAGATCAGAGTCATTAGGGTTAGAACATTGCTTTGGTATGTCCCATGCATGGATCCTGTTGAAACTATTCTGGAAAAAGAGCGTTGGTAGACTTACCTGAGAATGCGCCTTCTCAGATGGTGTAGACAAGATCCAGACCCACCCATTTTCTTAGGTTCTGGCAATCATGTTGGGTATTAGACTAAAATTTAAGTTATTATTAATCATGAATGTTATACAAAGATGGGACTCTTGCAGCATATACAGAAAAGCTTCAACTTCATTCAGAACTGAAGATGGTGGTCCAGAAGGGGTGCGTCTTCAGTTTTTCTATTCAGTCTATAGCTGAACAGAGCTGAATACATCCCATGCATGGATCCTGTCTACACCATCTGAGAAGGCGCGTTCTCAGGTAAGTCTACTAACGCTCCTTTCCTGTGCTTTATTTCCTGGCTTTTTAGCAGAGCTGATTCATGCAGCAGAGTGGTTTGCTGCACCTCAACTGTTTTAGTCCCAGGGGCTGCAGTAGAAGGTAAGTAATTGAGTTGAAAATGGGCTTTTTAAAATGCAGAGCATGTGCATGAAGCTTGCACTCACCTAACCGGTTGTTACACCAGTTGAATCGCACCACTGTATAAGATGTATGATTATTTAGGTTCTTAATGGCAAAGCCATAATAGAATTAATTTGTATTATGTCTAAGAATGCATTTTGCACTTGAAAAATACCTTACCATGAGGTCGACTTTTGTCCTCCCCACTTCCCCCCCCTAAAAAAATCTGTTCCTTATCCACCAAAAACTGTCTAGGGGATTTCAATTCTGTCACACTAATCTTGATTCTAAAATAGGATTATATGCTCCAATTGTCAAAGTTATATGCTGCAGAAACAGGCATTTTACAAGCATTTAAAATGAGGTTACTGGAATATATGTATTTTTTCTAATGTGTTTTGTAATGTAATATCTTTGTATTACATCTTGTAATGTAATATCTTTATTAAATTCTAAGATGAATATAAGTGGGACTCCCAGCATCAAATATTCAAAATTTTTCTATCCATATTAGGAGTTACAGATAGACAGCCAGCATCTAAGACAAACCGAAGAGTAGGAAGAAATCACTTGCACCAACACAATGCCTTCTCAGTACCATTTAGCTTTTTCAGAATTCAAACCCGTGATGTTTTTTTCCCTGTTTATGCAACTTATTTTGTATTTACATGTATAGAAAATGGAAAGAGGATTGATGGGTTCCTTCATTGAGTGGGTCTCAGGAGATGGCAGGTTATAGCTATTCAAATGCTTCAAGAGTTTTAAAAAGCAGGCAGAATTAGGAAAGGCTTTAGTAAGAACTAAAATTAGTGAGTTAGTAACATTAATGTTAAGTGAATATGGCTTTCCCATTGACTTTGCTTGTCAAAAAGTTGCAAAAGGTGACTCTGGGATCTTGCAACCATCATAAATATGAACTAGATGCCAAACATCTGAATTGTGATCATATGACCATGGGCATGCTGCAATGGTTACAAGTGTGAAAAAATAGCAATGCACTTAGACTTGTATACTGCTTCACAGTGCTTTACAGCCCTTTCTAAGCTGTTTTACAAAGTCAGCATATTGCCCCCAACAATATGGGTCTTCATTTTACTGACCTTGGAGGTTGGAAGGCTGAATCAACCTTGAGCCAGTGAGATTCAAGCCAGTGAGATTCGAACTGCCAATTGCTGGCAGCTGGGAGTCAGCAGAAGTAAACTTCCGTACTGTATTCTAACCACTGTGGCACCACAGCTCAAAAATGCTCATGTCACTT
This sequence comes from Pseudonaja textilis, assembly GCF_049901715.1. Lineage (NCBI taxonomy): Eukaryota > Metazoa > Chordata > Lepidosauria > Squamata > Elapidae > Pseudonaja > Pseudonaja textilis. The sequence continues at coordinate 58,947,164 of NC_142008.1, read as the reverse complement.
TTTTCAATGTCATTGTAACTTTGAATGGGCACTAAATGAATGGTTGTAAGTTGAGGACTATCTGTACTAACTTGTGGAAAGGGAGGATAAAAATGCTCCTGTAAGGACCAACCTCTCCCCCTTCTTCAAAACAAGCATAGACCCTTGAAAAGTTAGTATTTCAAAAAGGAACCTTTTATTGAAAAGGGGTGAAAACAAGTCAGAATTCAAAGCAGGCTTTAAGGTCCCTCAGAGCATACAACTAGGATACAGGAAATTAGAAACCCTCCCAACAGCCCAATGTGGATTCCACTAATCCACAGGTTTAAAGATGTTATTGTACCAGTATCTTTGAGAAAGCAAATAAGAAATATTTCTCAGGTGATGGAAGGCAGTTTTTGAGCTGCAACAGACAGCTTTCTTGGAGCTCCAGAGAATGCTGCTGATATCCCATAGCCAGACAGCCCCAGTGGACCCAAATTGTCCTGGAAAGACAGTAAATGAAGGGAGCACATCCTGTTGATCTTAGGGACATCGCAAAATCCCTGGTTGATCCTGCACCCAGCAGCCATGGGAAATGGCCATTAAGCCTCAAGACGCTAAGAAGCTGTGCCAGCCCTGGAATGGAAGAAGACCACAAGAAGGTGTGTCAGTTTGGGTGAGAAATTTCTTTTTCTAAGTAAAGATAGGGAAAAGAATTACTAAAGAAAGAAGACAGAAAAGTAAAAGATAGCAGCGAAGCAAAACACATGGTGAGCTGTCAAATTTTATTTGGATTTTTTTAAAAAAAAAAATATTATTATTTTCCTTTGACTAACTGGATTGGACTTTGAAACAATAATTTATAGAAGAAATTGACGGGCGGGGGTTGTAAGGCTTCGTCGACGGCAGGAATCCGCTTCTCTGCGGGTCCCTGCTGTGCTCGCCGTCAAGGTACCCCCGATCCAACTGGATTTGGGGTTGTCGCTACCCTGAAGGGGCAGCGGAAGACAGAGGAGATCCGAGCAGGGGTCTGGGGACATCGCACCCCCTCCCCAGCCGGCTAGACTCCTTTTCCCGAGACGGATGAGCGGCTGTCTCGGCAGCCATGAAGGATTCTTCAACCGGACAAGTTTGTGCAGGAGGAAGACTTAGAAGGAGAAGTTTTCTTGGCTAAACCAGGACATGATGTTACTTTTAAAACACCCTGGAAACCTGACTTTGGATTGATACATTTGTTTCCAAAAGAATTTGTAACATCGGCGAAAGTGCTGAAGGAAAGCTCACTACCCCTCCCTACGGAGAAAGCAAAGGAGCACAGAAAAACCTGCTCTCTAAAGGTAAAAATAAGCTCTTTGTTATAAGTGGGAAGGGGAGGACTAAAAAAAACAAAAACTTTTTTTTCTAAACTTTGCTGGAGGAGACGCCTTGAAGATTTCAAGACCATTAATTAATGGAAATACGGCTTTTAAAATATATCTGGGATTTTGCCTCTGGAGAAAAAACTGTAAAGAGAAGAAGAGGAAAAAAGTTTTGCTTGTTTGGATTGTTTGATAACTCTGACATTTGGAAATTACTTCAAGATTGAAAGCATCTGGGTTGTTGTTGTTGTTTTTTTAAAAAAAAGAACTTATAATGGTACCACCGGTTGATGAACTGAAAATGGAATATGAAAAATTAAAGAAAGACAACAAAGTGGCAAGGATTCTTTGGGAGCTGCCTTCCACTTTTTAGAAATGGCGGTTTCTACATACCAGCAAACACTGGAGGAAGGAGAAGGAGAAGAAGAAGAAGAAAAGGAAGAAGCCATCTTTAATGGACTAAAAAGTTTGATTAAGAAAGAAAATGGGAAGGAAGGAAGGGAAAAGGAGAATTTAAGATTTAATAAAACAACCAAGAAAAGAAAAATAGGATGAAAAGAAGGTACAATGTTAGAAAGCAACTGAAAATAGAATTACAACAGAGAGGGAAACTTAAAAGGGGGAGAGGAGAGGAGGGGGCAAAAAGACCAGATTGGAGAAGAAAGGAGGGAAAAAGAAAAAAAAAAGCCACGGGTTAGGACAAGATTTTTTTTAAAAAGTTTTTCTTTAGAGATGAAGGATGATAGATAGCTTATAATTAAAGAAGATTCTGCAAGAGTGCATAAGATAGTATTGTAGTATTTGTATTTGGAACAGTTTATTGGAATATTTAATGAAATATTAATGTTTAATAATGATGGATGTTGATATTTGATTAAATATTAGGAGATCTGTTAAATAATTAATGCTTAGTTAAAGTTTAATTTGTTAGTGTTTTAATATTATTATAACTTTAGTATTTTATTTTTTCTATTCTAAAACAATGTACTTATTAGAACTAGAATTAGAATAGAAATTATATATTTAATTATACTATAAGTTTGTTATTCTTTCATTTTAAGATTTAATATGTAGAAGGTACTAAGCAGAATCAGAATGGAAATTATGTATTATTTTAAGTTTTATTTTAGGAGAAGGCGTCATACTTCAAAAGCGATTACAGGGGAAATTTTTTTGGTTAAAGGGAAGAGATATATAGATGTTTACTAAAGAACGGACAAAAGACATAAGTATAATGACTTTGAAATAAGATGAAATAAATAAAATATAATTAAGAGAGTGAAAAGATGGGAGAAGTTATATAGAAAATACAAAATGGTTAATAAGATATGAAGGGTATATAAGATGGGCATGAATTTGATTTAGGTCTGTCAAAAAGATGTAACCTGGGGCCAAGTCACTTTTCAAAGAAGTTTTATGTTTTATGTTTAGTGTGTGGATTATGTTTGATTCTAAATTAATAAAATCTTGGAGAAATGAAATTAAAGGGAGAGAAATTGGGAAAAGATATGTATAAATGATAACTAAGGAGGTTTTTTTTTTTCTCAATGTTTTGCTTCAAGTGTGATAATGTGGAACCATGTTTTAAAGAATAATGCTTTGTTTGTCTTGTTGAAGTTTATGGGTAGTTCTTGGAAAGGAGGTTATATATGTTTTGTTTGTCTTGAAAAATCAATAAAACTTGTTTAAAAAAAAAATAATTTATAGAAGAAATTGAGCTCTTGTTTTCAAGTTAAAAGCCTCTGAAGTACTTTGTTTCCTTTTATCCTTTTTTATTTTTTAAACTATATGGATACAGTGTAACCAGAACATAAGTGAAAGGGAAAGCTAAGCAATACTGCCATCTAGAGGTCACAGAAATTAAAATTGAGAATAACAGACTGTAAAGATAAAGATTAAGCTATTTTGACTAAAGGTTGTTTAGAAGAGAAAGAAGATAGAGAGTGAGCACTGAAAATAGGTGCTGCTCTCATAGACTTTGTAAACAACTGGAAAGTTGAATAGGAAAAGAAAAAAGAAAGAACACTGTGACCTTGGACAATATATATGTTTTGGATTTTGGCTTTTTGGCTTGCTAGATGTTACACTGAGACATTGGTTTATTTTGTGACATAAATTTATAAACTGCAGCCGGTACTATTCCACCTTTTTTCCCCTTCTGCTGGTATGTGCTTTGGGCCTTCTTTAGTTCCAGTTCTTCAGCTTGGCTTAATTTTGGAATAGTGATTTTTTTTCTTTTCCTTTTTCCATTCTTTTTTTCATCAATTGTTTGGCTAACAAGTGGATACAACTTGGCATCCTTGATTTTTTTCTTTTTTTTCTCTTTTCTCTTTTGTTTTTTTCCCCTCTTCTACCTATAAGTGAATGGATTTGCACTCCTCTTTTGGATTTCTTTTTTTTACATTAGACTTTTTGGATTTTACATCTTTTTGTCCTAGTTTTATTCTGGATTTATAATTCTTCTTCCTGCTTTTGAATCTTTTATCTCCATCCTTTTTGGATAAAATTGGATTAAGGTAGAGAAGAACTTGAAGATTTTATTATTCACTTTTATTTTTCTTGGACTACTGCAAGTGGATTATAATTAACTAGATATGAGAAAGACAACTGCGACCGGATCATCGATCCTCACTTCCTTCTCACTGAGCCCAACTGGTCTATGATCCATCACAACAACAAGAGAAAGAAAGGGAAAAAGAGGGTTCAATTCAAGAAATAAAGTTAATGTTCCAAGCAATACAAGACCAAGGGAAGCGTACAGATGATACAATTGGAAAGATGGAAGAAAAAATGGAAGAATATATACAAAAAATGATAACGACATATGGAGAAAGAATACAGAAGATGGAAGAAAGAGGTGACGGATAAGAAAGTAGAAGAAATAGAAGAAACAGAAAAATAGAAATAGAAGAAACAATGATTGCTGGGGGATTTTTGATATGGGATTGATTTAGAGAAATGGCAAAAATTGTGGTCTCAAAATTATAAAATGACAATGTCAACAGCATATAAAGAAAATTTGTATAAGATGTTTTACAGGTGGCACTTACCCCCAACAAGAATACCAAGAATGTTCAAGAACAATGAAAAATGTTGGAAATGTCATCAGATACCTGGCTCATATTACCATATGTGATGGATGTGTATGGATGCTAGAAGATATTGGACTAAAATCCACACATGGTTGGAAAAAAATGACAAAAAAACACATAGACTTGAAACCAGAGATATTTGTATTGGGAATTTTACCTGAAACATACAGTAAGAAATTGAAATATTTGATTTTAAATGCATTAACAGTGGCTAGGATTGTATTTGCTAAAAACTGGAAAAATGGGAAAATACCAACGCAGCAGGAAGTTATTAAGAAAATAATGGAATGTGCTGAAATGAGTAGATTGACAATGGGAAAATACCAACGCAGCAGGAAGTTATTAAGAAAATAATGGAATGTGCTGAAATGGGTAGATTGACATTTGAAATCAGAGAGAACAAGAAGATAAACAATTTTATAAGATTTGCGATTTATTTTATCAATGGTTAGATAATAAAATATGGTAATGAAATATGTAGAATTTTAGAATATAAAGAATATATAAAGATGTATTATTTTTATCATAATCATAATATAATCATGGGATAGATTTGGGATGATAATATGAATTGACATAAAATAAATCAGTTAAAATATGGAATATCTTGCATAGCATGAATGAATGATACTATAGTCAAATGATTGATTAACAATGATATTAATGTATTGAGGAATATTTGATAGATAATATGAGAACATATACAAGTAATTGTAAGTGATGACTATGAAGTGGATGCACCAAACAATTTGTAAACCAACCGACACACTGTATGTACATGTGGAAGATGGCTTGATGTTTTTATGTTGTGTATGTGTATGTTTGTCTAAGAAAATAATAAAACTTAAAAAAAAAGAAAGTAGGAGAAATAGATAACAGATTGAAAATGGTTGAATATGAAAAAGGGAAAGATTCAATGCTCTGGGAGATAGATAAGGCTGATTTTTAACTAAGATTTCAAAATATCGAGGAAGAAAAAGAAGAAAACCTTGCAGAAATTATGACAGAAATTTTGGCAGGAGCTTTTGAAATAACTAAAAAAAATAAGGATGGATGGAATAGATGAAATATATCAAATATATACCAGATATGCAACAAGAAACAAATTACCTAGAGAAGTACATGAGAGATTCACTAAGAAAACAATGAGAACAGAAATACTACAGAAAGCAAGAGATAACCCATTGAAGTATAAGGGAAAGCAGATTACAGCTCTGAAACAAATACCAACGAAAGTGACAGATCTAAGAAGAGAATATCAATTTTTGACAAACATTTTAATTAAGAAAGAAGTGAATTACAGATGGTTGATCCCTGAAGGCTTGACGTTTATTTGGCAAGAACAAAGACATAAAATAGACTCAGTTGAGAGAGAAAAACTGTTTTACAATGAATATTTTAGAGGAGCAGAAGATGAGAGAGCAAGAGAAGAGGAATTTAAAATACGAGCAGAGATGACAAAGGAAATGGATAAGGTAAAAGGAAAGGAAAAAGGACAGGAAGAGGGAGCAGTAAGTGGCAGAATGGCAATCAGAGAACCAAGAGAGCAAAGAACAAGAGCAATAAACCCTACATATAAAGTAAAAATAATGGAAGATGAAAATAAACTAATTTCTATAAATATAAATGGACTAAATTCGGCTATTAAAAGGAAAAAGATATTCCATAAACTAGGAAAATTAAAGAAGTGCATATTAAAAAGCAGTATGCACATCTGTTGAACTGCTCCAGAATTGGTAATTTATATACATCATTGGTGCAACAAAATAAAAGAGGAGTTGTTTTATATATTAAAAATATAATTAAAGCCCAGCCAATTTATAGAGATGAAGAAGGAAGAATATTGATGGTTGAAATAACAGACAATTTTAATTGCAATATATGCAAATTAAAACAACAAAGCAAGATGAATTTTACAAGAAATTACACAATAAAATAATTGAATTGGAATATGATAAAATATGCCTTCTTGGAGATTTTAATGCGATTGGAGAAGCAGAATTGGACTATAAAACACAGAAAATAAAAAAAAAAAATAGAAGAACATTGCCACAACCATTTTTAAGATGGTAGAGAAATTGAGCATCAAAGATATATGGAGAGAATTAAATAGTAAAAATAGACAATGTACATTTTTTCAAACAGACACTTATCATGGTCAAGAATAGATATGATTTGGATGTCAACAGACTTAATTTCTAACATAACAGGTAACAGATAATCAGAGTTAGAAGGGACCTTGTACGTCATCTAGTCCAACCCCCTGCCCAAGTGGGAAACCCCACACCATTTCTGACAAATGGCAGTCCAATCTCTCTTGAAAGTCTCAAGTAATGGTGCTCCCACAACTTCCAAGGGCAAGCTGTTCCATTGGTTGATTGTTCTCATTGTCAGAAAGTTTCTCCTTATTTCCAGATTAAATCTTTCCTTGTTCAGTTTCCATCTATTATTCCTTGTCTGGCCGATAGGCACTTTAAAAAATAGCTTGACCCCTTCCTCCCTCAAATATTGGAAGACCGCTATCATGTCTCCCATGGTTGTTCTCTTTACTAGACTAGTCAAGCCCAGTTCCTGCAACCGTTCATTGTATGTTTTAGCCTCCAGCCCCCTAATCATCCTGGTTGCTCTTCTCTGTACTTTTTCTAGAGTCTCAACATCTTTTTTATAATGTGGTGAACAAAACTGGATGTACTACTCTAGGTGTGGTCTTACTAAAGCTTTATAGACTGGTATTAGTACCTCCCTTGATCTTGATTGTATCCCTCTATTAATACAACTTAGGATTGCATTAGCTTTTTTGGCTGCTGCTGCTGTCTCATATTTAGCTGGTTGTCCACTAAGACTCCAACATCCCTCTCACAGTTACTGCTATTGAGCCTGGTTTCACCCAGTCTATATTTGTACTTTTGGTTTTTCTTGCCTAGGTGTAGGACTTTACTTTTCTCTGCATTGAATTTCATTTTGTTAGATATGGCCCAGTATTCTAGTCTGTCAAGATCCATCTGGATCTTGAGCCTATCTTCTTGGGTGTTAGCTATTCCTGCCAGCTTAGTATCATTTGCAAATTTGGGAAGTTCCCCTTCTATTCCCTCATCTAAGTTGTTAATGACGATATTGAAGAGTACTGGGCCTAAGACGGAACCTTGTGGCACCCCACTGCTTACTTCCCTCCATGTGGACTTAGACCCATTAAGGACTACTCGTTGAGTACGGTTTGCCAGCCAGTTGCAAGTCCATCTAGTGGTGGTGCTATCTATTCCACATTTTTCTAGCTTACTAAGAAGTAGGTTGTGGTCTACTTTGTCAAATGCCTTGCTGAAATCTAAATATATTATGTCCACAGTATTTTGCTGGTTTACTAATTTAGACACTGTGTTGAAGAATGAAATAAGATTGGTTTAGCATGATCTGTTCTTAATAAACCCGTGCTGACTGCTAGTTATTACTTTACTTGTTTCTAGATGTTGGCAAATCTGTTTTTTTATTATCTTTTCCAGTATCTTCCCAGGTATTGATGTTAGGCTGATTGGTCTATAGTTTCCTGGGTCTGTTTTTTTTCCTCTTTTGAAGATGGGAACCACATCAGCTCTTTTCCAGTCCTCTGGTAGTTCCCTGGTGCTCCAGGATTTTTGAAATATATAGTACAGTGGTTCTGAGATGACCTCTGCCAGCTCCTTTAAAACTCTGGGATGTAATCCATCAGGTCCTGGTGATTTGTTTTCATCAAGATCAGACAGGTGTTCTCTTACTATTTTTTTTTTTGCTTATTTTAACTTTTATTTCTGGTCTGTCTTTTAGTTATGTTTTTGATGGGTTGAACTATAGTTTCTTTTTGCGTGAAGATCGATGAAAAGAATGAGTTAAGCAATTCTGCTTTCTCTGTTGCCTGTTACTTCCTTGCCATCTTCTCTCTTTAGTGGACCTACTGTTTCCTTGATATATATTTTTTGTTATTTATATGTTGGGAGAAACTTTTTAAATTATCTTTGACTTTTGTTGCAGTCTTTGTTCGTTCTGAGCCTTTGCTATCCTGACTTTGTCTTTGCATATTCTGGCTATCTGCTGTTATTCTGCCTTAGTTGTATGTCCTTGTTTCCATTTCTTGTACTTGTCCTTTTTTTCTTTCAATTTGCCAGAGATATCTTTGTGCAGCCATGCTGGTTTCTTCTTGGATTTCTTGTTTTTCTTTCTCAGAAATGTGCTGGTCTGGGCTTCTATGATCATACATTTTAGAGTTTCCCAAGATTCTTGAGTTTTTTTTTCCCCTTTAGGATTTTCATCCATGGAATCTTTCCCAAGTTCTTTCTGAGTTTATTGAAATCAGCTCTTTTAAAATCCAAAACTCTGGTGTCATTATGTTCTGTTGTTTGTGTTTGTGTTATGTTGAATTCTAGTATGACATGGTCACTCTCACCCAAGGTTCCTGCAGTTTCAACTCCCTCTATCACTTCTCTGTTTGTAAGAATTAAGTCCAGTATGGCTGTCCCTCTAGTTTCACCCTCTACCTTTTGGATAACAAAGTTGTCGGCTAGGTTGGTTAGGAACTTATTTGATTTCTCACTTGGTGCAGAATTAGTTTTCCAATTGATATCAGGATAATTGAAGTCTCCCATTACTATTGTTGTGTGTTTCCTGCATATGTTTGTTAGTTGGCTGGCAAAAAGGTCATCTATTTTTTCTGCTTGATTGGGTGGCCCATAATCTACATCTATGGCCATGTCATTCTTTTTTTATTTTATATTGACCCATTTGCATTCTAGGAGGTTTTCATCTTTGGTTTCATGCATTTCTGTAGCAATATAGTGGTCCTTTACATATAGTGCAACTCTACCTCCTCTTTTCTCGGGTCTGGGATTTTTGAATAGTTTGTATCCTTCTACCAGTATGTTCCAGTCATGGATTTCATCCCACCAAGTTTCTGTTATTCCAACTATATCATATTTACCTTCATGTATTCATAGTTCAAGTTCACCCTGTTATTCGTAATTCGAGTTCACCCAGAATGTAAATATTGATATTAGCACTTGGGCTGACCACAACCCGATAGGGGTTAAATGGAAGGGACAGAGGAAAAGATCAAGATGGACTCTGAATAATTCAATCCTGAAAGAAAAAGAACTTATTAATAACATAGAGAAATAATTGGTTTCTTCTTTAAAGAAAATAAACCAGAGGCAACCTTATTACAAAATGCATGGAACACTATGAAGGCATATATCAGAGGTGTAATTATAACTTATATGAGAGGAAGGAATACCAAAAAGAGGCAAATGCAACAGATTTTAGAAGAAGACTCTAAGAAATTGGAGAAGGGTCTACAATGATACCCACAACATAAAAACATTAAAAGCCAAATAGATATAATTAAACACAAAA